>NC_092166.1:64962821-65015321 GCF_045791955.1 Oncorhynchus clarkii lewisi
GGGCAACCATGGGCCAGGGGCCCACACCCTGAGATAAACAGATGAACAGACAAGAGGAAGAGGAAGAGAGAGGTGGACAGATAACTGGAGGGTCACTTCCTTCCTCCTTCCTCCGTCAGCCTGTGTAGTTGTGTAGTTACTGTAATAATTAGATTGGTTAAATTACTTAGAGGGTTTCAGTGTGAAAGCATGCACTGCACTGTAGTCATTCTTTACAAAGAACTACAGAAACCCCTTTTTTAAGAGAACCTCCATCTTTAAAACAGTACTATTCTTCTTGTTCTAAATGAATATTTCACAAGGGCTTCTAATGATTCTCTGAGCCAGGTTGAAGTGTGTTTTTCTGTGCACTTCATAAAAGAAAAGCCCTTTTGAACCAAAGTTAAACATTATCATCTAATACTATACATCAAATCAAATCAAATCACATTTTATTGGTCACATACACATGGTTAGCAGATGTTAATGCGAGTGTAGCGAAATGCTTGTGCTTCTAGTTCCGAACATGCAGTAATATCTAACAAGTCATCTAACAATTTCACAACAACTACCTTATACACAGAAGTGTAAAGGAATGAATGATGGCCGAACGGCATAGGCAAGATGCAGTAAAGGCATAAAGTACAGTTTATACATATGAGAAGAGTAATGGGTATGTAAACATTATATAAAGTGGCATTGTTTAAAGTGACTAGTGATACATTTACTACATCCAATTTTTAATTATTAAGTGGCTAGAGATTTGAGTCAGTATGTTGGCAGCAGCCCCTCAATGTTAGTGATGGCTGTTTAACAGTCTGATGACCTTGAGATAGAAGCTGTTTTTCAGTCTCTCAGTACCCTCTGGAGAGCCTTACGGTTCTGGGCGGGGCATTTGCCGTACCAGGTGGTGAAACAGCCCGAAAGGATGCTCTCGATTGTGCATATGTAAAAGTTTGAGTGTTTTTGGTGACAAGCCACATTTCTTCAGCCTCCTGAGGTTGAAGAGACACTGTTGCTGTTGTGCCTTCTTCACCACGCTGTCTGTGTGGGTGGACCAATTCAGTTTGTCAGTGATGTGTACGCCAAGGAACTTAACTTTCCACCTTCTTCACTACTGTCCCGTCGATGTGGATAGGGGGTGCTCCCTCTGCTGTTTCCTGAAGTCCACGATCATCTCCTTTGTTTTGTTTACTTTGAGTGTGAGGTTTTCCTGACACCACACTCCGAGGGCCCTCACCTCCTCCCTGTAGGCCGTCTCATCAATGTTGGTAATCAAGCCAACAGCTGTAGTGTCATCTGTAAACTTGATGATTGAGTTGGAGGCGTGCATGGCCACGCAGTCATGGGTGAACAGGGAGTACAGGAAAGGGCTGAGAACACACCCTTGTGGGGCCCCAGTGTTGAGGATCAGCGGAGTGGTTGTTACCTACCCTCACCACCTGGGGGCATTCCGTCAGAAAGTCCAGGACCCAGTTGCACAGGGTGGGGTCGAGAACCAAGGTCTCAAGCTTAATGACGAGTTTTGAGGGTACTATGGTGTTAAATGCTGAGCAGTAGTCGATGAACAACGTTCTTACACAGGTATTCCTCTTGTCCAGATGGGTTAGGGCAATGTGCAGTGTGATTGCGATTGCGTCATCTGTGGAGCTATTGGGGCGGTAAGCAAATTGGAGTGCGTCTAGGGTGTCAGGTAGGGTGGAGGTGATATGTTCTTTGACTAGTCTCTCAAAGCACTTCATGATGGCGGAATTGATAGTAGTTTAGCTCAGTTACCTTAGCTTTCTTGGGAACAGGAACAATAGTGGCCCTCTTGAAGCATGTGGGAACAGCAGACTGGGATAGGGATTGATTGAATATGTCCATAAACACACCAGCCAGCTGGTCTGCGCATGCTCTGAGGACGCGGCTAGGGATGCCGTCTGGGCCAGCAGCCTTGCGAGAGTTAGCAAGTTCAAATGTTTTTCTCATGTTGGCTGCGGTGAAGGAGAGCCCGCAGGTTTTGGTAGCGGGCCGTGTCGGTGGCACTGTATATTCCTCAAAGCGAGCAAAGAAGCTGTTTAGTTTGTCTGGGAGCAAGACATTGGGGACCGCGACAGGGCTGGTTTTCTTTTTGTAGTCCGTGATTGACTGTAGACCCTGCCACATACCCCTCGTGTCTGAGCCGTCGAATTGCGACTCTACTTTGTCTCTATACTGACGCTTAGCTTGTTTGATTGCCTTGCGGAGGGAATAGCTACACTGTTTGTATTCGGTCATGTTTCCGGTCGCCTTGCCCTGATTAAAAGCAGTGGTTCGCGCTTTCAGTTTTGTGTGAATGCTGCCATCAACCCACGGTTTCTGCTTGGGGAAGGTTTTAATAGTCGGTGTGGGTACAACATCACTGATGCACTTGCTAATAAACTCGCTCACCGAATCAGCGTATACATCAATGTTGTTGTTTGACGCTATCCGGAACATATCCCAGTCCACGTGATCGAAGCATTCTTGACGCGTTGAATCAGATTGGTCGGACCAGAGTTGAACAGACCTGAGCACGGGCGTTTCTTGTTTTAGTTTCTGTCTATAGGCTGGGAGCAACAAAATGGAGTCGTGGTCAGATTTGCAGAAAGGAGGGCGAGAGAGGGCTTTGTATGCGTCGATGAAGTTAGAGTAACAATGATCCAGGCTTTTACCAGCCCGGGTCGCACATTCGATATGCTGATAAAAATTAGGGAGCCTTGTTTTCGGATTAGCCTTGTTAAAATCCCCAGCTACAATAAATGCAGCCTTGGGATATGTGGTTTCCAGTTTACATAGAGTCCAATGAAGTTATTTCAGGGCCGTCGAGGTGTCTGCTTGGTGGGGATATACACGACTGTGATAATAATTGAAGAGAATTCTCTTGGTAGATAATGCGGTCGGCATTTGATTGTAAGGAATTCTAGGTCAGGTGAACAAAAGGACTTGAGTTCCTGTATGTTGTTATGATCACACCACGACTCGTTAATCATAAGGCATACACCCCCGCAATTCTTACCAGAGAGATGTTTGTTTCTGTCGGCGCGATGCGTGAAGAAACCAGGTGGCTGTACCGACTCTGATAACGTATCCCGAGTGAGCCATGTTTCCGTGAAGCAGAGAATGTTGCAATCTCTGATGTCTCTCTGGAAGGCAACCCTTGCTCGGATTTCGTTGTCAAGAGACTGGACATTGGCAAGTAGTATACTCGGGAGCGGTGTATACGGAACCTGACCAGAAGACCGCTCCATCTGCCCCTTCTGCGGCGTCGTTGTTTTGGGTCGCCTGCTGGGATCCAATCCATTGTCCTGGGTGGTGGTCCAAACAGAGGATCCGCTTCAGGAAAGTCGTATTCCTGGTCATCATGTTGGTAAGTTGCCGTTGCTCTTATATCCAATAGTTCCTCCCGGCTGTATGTAATAAGACTTCAGATTTCCAGGGGTAACAGTGTTAGAAATAATACATAAAAAAACGAAATGCTGCATAGTTTCCGAAGAACGCGAAGCGAGGCGGCCATCTCTGTCGGCAATGGAGGTGGATAGCAGGAGGTTGGTGGCACCTTAATTGGGGAGGACGGGCTCGTGGTAACGGCTGGAGCGGAATAGGTGGAATGGTATCAAATACATCAAACACATTCCATGTGTTTGATGCCATTCCATTTGATCCGTTCCAGCCATTATAATGAGCCGTCCTCCCCTCAGCAGCCTCCACTGCTATACATCATGCTGCATTACTCTTTCCCCAGCGTCTGCTACCGTAAAACTATTGGTGAGGGAAAAATAAAACGCCCACATTTTTCCATGAATTACCTACCTTTTCCAAATGAATTGAAATTACAAGTACACCTCAGAACTCTCTAATGGACTCCAACCATTGGCCATCTGGTGTCTACTCAACTCTAGACCAATGAGAAGACTCAATACTGGACTGCAGTGAATGCCACTTCCTAAATTGTTAAATGTCCCACTCCTTGTGGTTGTAGCCCATCCTTGACTTGTTTTAACTGGGGAATGTGATTACAGTTGGCAGAACACAGGGCCTGCAGCTGCTGTGAAAGATAGTGTTTGTCATTAAGGGGCCAATCCTGGCCCAGTAAATTGTGTGTGTGTTTTTGTGTGTAAGAGAAAGATAGTCTCTAAAATACACAGCACAACACAGAGAGAGAGAGAGCGTCTCTAAAATACACAGCACAACAGAGAGAGAGAGAGAGAGAGTCTCTAAAACACACAGCACAACAAAGAGAGAGAGAGAGAGAGAGAGAGAGAGAGAGAGATGTCGGCATATGAGAAAGCATTTATTTGGTTTTCAGATTTCTTTTTTTGAACTTCCTATATAATGTTCACATTCCGAACTGAAAAGGACAGAGTTCTCCTTCAGACAGAGTTCTCATTTTAATCAGTCACATTTCCTCACAATTAAACATAGCTATTGTCCAGGAAACCAATTTGTGTTACATTATTAAAGACAACCCATAAAATGTTTCCTTATCTGCTTTTCATAACAAAGAAAGGTGGGTTCCTATGATTCCTATAGCGAGTCTACTCGCTACTCTCACGCTCTCTCCACTTCACCCTCACCCTTCTGCCCTCCTTACCCTCTCACCCACCCAGCCAGACGGTCAGTCGGCCAGTCAGTTATTAAACAGAGATGGTCAGGCAGGACAGAAGGCAGAGGCCACGGCTGAGACAACAATACACACTGAGCTGTCAATGATTTACCAGCCTCTCCAGACAGGCTAAAACAGAAGATGGTATGCTGGGTGATGTGGGTAGAGGCTCAACCTAAAGGGTCATGCGTAAAATTATGCGCCAGACAGCTCCTGGATGAATTATAATCCAATAACTGCCCTTGTTGATAGACTAGAGCAAATAAGCAGACTCTGATTGGGACTGGGCCCTGGTTAAGATAAGTTTAGACAGTTTGAAGTGTAGGGATTCATCCCTTGTGTAACTAAACAGAGCAACTCTGGTGTTGGTGCAAAAACAAAGCTGCCCTTTTCGACTGTCACACTTGTATCACTATCCTACAGTCGCTACAATGACTAGGCCTACTACAGTCTCTGATAACTAAAATGTCATTAGTCCACAAATTTATAATCACAGCTTTACAGAAAACAGAAGACATTTCCCTCTGGTTTTCGGCGCTGACTGGGTGTGTATTATGATTCCAAAGAGGTGTAGTGCTATGTGAGGTTGTTATAGCTGTGACATCCATCTTGCTGTGACAGGGACATGGGAGGATGAGGTCGGGAGGGACGGAGTGGGGGATCATTTTTTACACTCCACCAAACATAAACCCTAATCAGTCACTGTAACCTGGGAGTCGTGTTAGAGACCTGACAGGAACCCAGGCTACTGGATCAATACTGTCATAGTTCTGTTGCTCTATCTGGTTAAAATGGATTAGTTTATAATGAGGGGAAAGAAGGTAGGCTAGTGAAAACATCCCTGGGTTAGTCTTACATTATTATAGTAAATGAGCATCCAAGTAGCCTACATCTGCTAGTTAAAAAATAAACATACCTTTTTGTCTGACTGAGCATAGAAATCTCCACAACAATATTAATATACAGTATGTGCGAATGCTGCGGTAATTGGTCAACTGTATAGGGAGCACCGTTTTAACTAAGTCCCTTTGAACTAATACATTGCCATGTAGTTCTATTCACTGAGCAAATGATCAGTTAGCTAATCATGTATATAGACCTAATTAGGTTAGGCATCTGGCTATTGAGGACATTGATTTGGAATAGGCAGTCCCTTGTTCTAT
Organism: Oncorhynchus clarkii lewisi; assembly: GCF_045791955.1. NCBI lineage: Eukaryota > Metazoa > Chordata > Actinopteri > Salmoniformes > Salmonidae > Oncorhynchus > Oncorhynchus clarkii. The sequence continues at coordinate 64,968,570 of NC_092166.1, forward strand.
CACACTAAGAGGGTTGGAAAGGAAGTCCAATGGACTTTTTCATTCGTCCAATACTAAATACTCATATTGTTATCCTTTTCACATCTCCTATGCATGTCCCTTTATTTCATTAACTATCATCTGATTGGATAGGGCATAACATACGGAAGGTGAAAGATCGTCCAATGACGAGCTGTCAAAATATTGAGTTGGGCGATTAGGTTTTTCTCCAGATTGAAAATCCATACCCATCCCAACCCAATTTATCAAATCATGTTTGATTATTCAGTTATATTTCCCCCATTTCTTTTTGCATATTGACATCAGTCTTGAAGACATTCCTTTGGTGCCTTGAAAGCATGCCATGCATGTACACCGCCATAGCCTGAAATAATGACACAGACTAGCCGACCAGTGGACCTTGTCAGGGAAACAAAGTCTCCTTTGTTCAGTCCAATTCTATATATTTGATTTATTTCGGAGACACTTTGACCATGAAAGGCCCTCCCAAAATCTTTTCGTTGGGCCAAAGAACTCTCCCTCTCTGTCTCTAACACTATTTCAAAACCTTAAAAATGTGCCTGGGAATTCGGCAGTGGAAGAATCCCTTGTGATTGATTTTTTAAAAAGGCAGTTAAGAAATAAGAGCTGGACATTCCTGTCTGCATACTGTGACCAATGCTACACTGAATTATGCAAGAAAATATACTTCTGAAGAACCTTGTCCCCCCAATCTCCACACGTTTCAAAGTCTTCACAGTATGTATAGGGTATACATGTCGGTGGTTGAAGGATCAACGGACACCTTGTCAACAAGATTGAATATTCAGCAGTTAAGGAACCTCCCCTGCAGTGCCCTGGTAAAGGTACCAACAGCTGAATCAATAGGAAACTCTAGTTTAACAGATCAATATTGGAAATGACATCTACAGTATGTCTAATGGATATTCATGGTGTCATGAAAAGGTGTGGTTTAATGGTGGATCGCAGAGGAGAATGGGGAGAGGGAGATGTGACACTTGACTGGGTTGGATCTCAAGCGCTTAGGCTACTTGCACACATGCAATGGAAACACACACACACACACACACACACACACACACACACACACACACACACACACACACACACACACACACACACACACACACACACACACACACACACACACACACACACACACACACACACACACACACACACACACACACACACACACACACACACACACACACACACACACACACACACACAGAAAGAAAGAGTAGAAAGAGCTAAACCCTTTAAACATGTTCTCTCCCACAAAGCCACATAACCATTTCCAAATGCATCGAGAGGCCAAGTTTTTCCCACATATAAGCATTTCTTCTAAAACAATTTTCCAAATGCTTCTTTTTAACATGTCCATGTGTTTTATTTGGTAACTAACTGAAGACAGAGGACAGTGTTCCTTTTCAAACTCAAAGCAGTGTAACAATACACTTTGAAATGAAGAGCTCTGTCAAATTACATAATGTTTAAGTGATACTTTCAATGTCCAGTCTAAATGCTTTATGCTGCTGTCTTAAATGGTGCCTGGAGTGGTTCCAGTCCAGATATGAATGTATATCCAATGGGTTTTTACTTAATTCTATGTCAATGTGAATAGCAACACTTTATAAAATTTCCCTTATGCCACAGAGTTACTCTATAACTGATTTGGTAACCAGAATGTTATTGGTCAGCCGCACACATAAAACAGTGATTGAATTGCCTTGAAAGGTCCGATTCTGTTTCCTATCAGTTACTAGTATAGTTACTGTGTAGTTACACAAGTTATTATACAAGACATCACAATCCCTTGTGTAATACCTTGGTTCAAATCAAAGGCCTTTCACACAAAGGAGAGAAGAGTGGAGGGAGGTGAGAGGGCGGAGCTGGTAATGATAAGGGATTAGACTGACTGATCTGGGTGCTTTGACATTAGTCTCATTACTCCAACACAGCACTACATACTTCGACTTAGATAAGAACCAATAAACCATCACACCCTTAGGCACAGATCTAGGATCAGCTTTCCCTCCCCAAATCCTAACCTTTACCATTAGAGGAAAATACCCAATACTGACTTTAGATCAGAGCCTTGGCTTGGGGCAACTTCACCCTACACTGACAAGCTGGTACTCCACAACGTGATGTCATCTCTGTTTCCCTGAGCTGTCTGAGCTAATGCCTGACCTGTCATTACAGCAGGCCAATCCACACAGTGTTGACAATGCCTGTCGTCAGATTAGGAAAGACTAAAACCACACTTGTGAGACAGGAGAGAGACTAGAGAGCTGCTGTGCAGCTGCAACAAAGCATTACATGGACTGTGACGGTGTTAAAAGATGTGTTAGAAGGTCACTGGTCTCTCAACACCATCAAAGGCTGTAGCCAGTAACTGTTGTAGTGCCACAATGTAGGCTACTACCTAATCATCTGCCTGGCCTCACAAACTACACTGAATAAAAATATAAACACAAAATGCAACAATTTCCAAGATTTTACTGAGTTACAGTTCATATAAGGAAATCAGTCAATTGAAATAAATTCATTAAACCCTAATCTATGGACTTCACATGACTGGGAATACAGATTTGCATCTGTTGGTCACAGACACCTTAAAAAAAGGTAGGGGCGTGGATCCAAAAACAATGCATCACAACACATCTCCTTCGCGTAGAGTTAATCAGGCTGCCTTTTTTCCCACCTGTCTTTGTGGGAAGTTGACTTTCTTTATGGCACTTAGCCTTAAGCTTCACGGTTTTGTTTTGTAGTGTGGATTGTTTTGTTCGGCGTCTTTTCTTAATTAAAGAACATGTACGCTAACCACACTGCACCTTGGTCCGCTCCTTTCAACAGCCGTGACAGTGTAAGTCCTCGGCTACTAGGAGTGCCGCCTCTGGGTGAACGTTTTCTTGTTTGCTTATGATACAGCTCATTCAATGTTGTCTTAGTGCCAGCCTCTGACTGTGGTGGTATGTAAACAGCTACGAAAAATACAGATGAAAACTCTCTAGGTAGATAGTGTAGTCAACAGCTTGTCATGAGATACTCTACATCAGTAAAGCAATAGCTTGAGACTTCCTTAGATATCGTGCACCAGCTGCTATTTACCAAAATGCATAGTCTGCAGCCCCTTGTCTTACCAGACGCCACTGTTCTATCTTGCCGGTGCAGTGCATAACCAGCCAGCTGTATGTTGATAGTGTCAAGCATTAGATATTACAGTTTTGAATGTCCCGTTGGTACTGTAGTTTAATCTTCCGCATAGGTCATCTATTTTATTGTCCAAAGATTGCACGTTTGCTAGCAGAATGGAAGGAAGTGGAGGTTTATTCGATCGCCTACGAATTCTCAGAAGGCCTGCCGACCCATTTTTCTCTGCCTCCTCTTCAAGCAAATCATGGGGATCTGGACCTATTCCCGAGAAAGCAGTATATCAATTGCGTCAGGCTCATTAGACTCGTTAAAGGAAAAAAAGGATTCTGCCAGTCCGTGGTGAGTAATCGCAGTCCTGATGTCCAGAAGTTATTTTCAGTCATAAGAGATGGTAGCGGCAACATTATGTACAAACTAAGTAAAAAAATGAGTTACAAACAATGCAAATAAACAAACAAAAAAACACAATCGGTTGGGGGAACGTAAAACGTCTGCCTTCTTCTCCGGCTTCTTCTCACCAGGTCAAGACCCAGGTGAGGACGAAGAGCTCGCAGATGAGCTTCCCTGAGACGGCTTCTGATAGTTTGTGCAGAAACTCTTTGGTTGTGCAAACCTACAGTTGCATCAACTATCTGGGTGGCTGGTCTTAGACGATCACACTTGTGAAGAAGTAGGATGTGGATGTCCTGGTCTGGCGGGATTGCACGTGGTCTGCGGTTGTGAAGTACTGCCAAATTCTCTAAAACAACGTTGGAGGCGGCTTATGGCAGAGAAATTAACATTCAATTCTCTGGCAGCAGCTCTGGTGGACATCACAATTGCATACTCTCTCAAAAGTTGAAATATCTGTGGCATTGTGTTGTGACAAACCTGCACATTTTATAGTGGCCTTTTATTGTCCCCAGCACAAGGTGCACCTGTGTAATGATTATGCTGTTTAATCAGCTTCTTGATATGCCACACCTGTCAGGTGGATGGATTCTCTTGGCAAAGGAGAAATGCTCACTAACAGGGATGTAAACAAAGTTGTGCACAAAATTTGAGAGAAATAAGCTTTTTGTGCGTATGGAACATGAAACATGGGACCAACATTTTATATGTTGTGTTTTATATTTTTGTTCAATATATAGTAATTATAGTGAAAAATAGTACAGTCAGGTAACTTGCATTAGACGTATGTTACACTGCCAATGCTTAGGAAGAGTACTGTACATCATTATAGGCATTTTTCTGTGTAATCCTTAGTAAAAAAAAATTATAGGTGTATGCTTGGAGACTTTCATCCCTCCATTGATGCTGTTTCCATTTGTACCCAACGTCTGCAATATTCATGAACAGACTGTATGGATTTCTCCCTCTTCTTGGCTCTGTGTCACATCCTTATGTGCTCTCCTGCCTTCCTAACCAGGTGATATGGGTGACATGTGAGGGCTCCCCAGGGACACACACAGGGACAAACACTTAGAAATGCAGCACATCACGTCAACAAACAGCATTTTATTGGCAGGGGACTGAATACCCCGTCGAACCAAGGGGCTCTGAGAGAGGATCCTTATTTGGCGTTAGGGGATATTAATGAAGTGACACTGAAGTAAGCAGGGGAAGATAGGAGCCTGTTCAGGAGAGTTGATCAATGGCAAAAATAAGGCACCAAAATATACACCTGATATACAGTAAATCCACATAATATTGTTCTCTTTTGGTGGCTGTGATGACAGGCAGTTTCACACAATATTTTGGGATGAATTATGACTAAATTATGACTTGTGATTTACCAAGCACCTATGTCACAGTGCAATAACATGATTTTACCTGGGTATCAGGCAATCTGCATTGACTGATTCAAGTGAAATATTAGGCTATTTATTATAGAAAATCATATCTCTTTCCATTTTTTGGCCATGTTCAATATGTTTTCACTGCAACTGTAAATTAAAGCATACAAGAAGAAACAGATGTAATTCAAATTCAAAACAGCCCTTACTCTCCCTTACCTGTACCATTCCAATCCGTTATCATAGAACCTGTCGAAGAAGTGGGGTTCGGCGCCCACAGCTCTGACATCCGGATGAATGCGCAGAAACTCCAGAAGCGCGCGCGTGCCTCCTTTCTTTACTCCGATGATGATTGCCTGAGGAAAAGTTTTACTACCAAAGTTATTGGCTATAGAGATGTTGTTATCCGGTCGCAGTTCGTTATCATTGCCCTGCATGAGTGAGTCAACACTGTCAAAGCCGGGGAGTTCGCGAACAACCGAGCCGGGAGAACTGTTCTTGTGCGGGTCGAGCTTTTGTTGCTTCAGTTCATCATTTAGGCCTAAGATTTTGTTGATAAAAGTTGTCTGTTGGTCGTATACAGGTCTAGGTAAGGATTCGCTGTACCCAGAGAGACAGTAAAATAAGTAAGTGAAAATGATGATCATGGTAAGGAAGACGGAAAGTTTGGACTGCGCCTTCAGGTGTCCAAAGTTGAACACAGCTCTCCATTTGCTACATCCCATGAGTCGCTATACTGAGCAGGAGGGTAACACGCAGAAAACATGCCTTTTTAAATTAGATAAGTTCAATGCGTTTTAAAATAAAGATTAGGCCTGGTCTTTCTTTATAAAGTTACCCATAAAAACATCGTTCTTGATGAAGTCGTGCCATTACGCACTTTTAAAAAAAATCCATGAATATGTTTGATCATCCACTTCATAACTCTAGTTTAAATAAATATTTGTAGGCCTAACTGTGTCAATGTCAACTTGTCCAAAGTGCACAGTGCTCAGAGAAACGGAGTTTGTCCCCTCCTGCTCCCTGCTCCTCTCCCTTGGCTCGCGCGAAGCCCTCTGGCCCCCATCACCAGACTACAGACACACCCCTTTCCTTCTGGGTGTGAATCCACGCCCTGTTGGTCAAATTCCCTCCTTTACATTTTCACCCATGATTCTGAAAATAACATGAATAACTGGCACACTGAGATAAATCACAAATAATAATGTGATTGAATAGCTTTTTAAATTACTATGTAGGCTAATTCAAGAATATATAGGTATCTTCCAAGAAATAACCATTTGTTTAGAAATATGGTGTTATGCCATTTAAATGTAAAAAGGATAATTAAAAAATCTCTAGATTTGTCTATGTGTAGTGTTGTTTAAAGCCCTCTGTTTGGGGCTTGCTGTGGTCAATGTGTCTGTGTGGACTGTGGGGTAGGGGTTAACCCCTGTCCCCACCCAGGGCTGTAAAAGGGGCTACACCCTATGGAGCCACCTGTCTGTCTGCTAGCCCTCCTTGGCCACACACCCTATGGAGCCAGCCTGCCCAGCCATGACACACAAATGAACCTCTTCCTGCTATAACAGGGCCAGACAGGTGCAGTCAGTGGTCAGCTGGAGGTCTGTGTGTGACCAGCATGCTGTATAAACAAACCTTCTCCCTCTTCAGGAGACAATGGTGAAAATGCAGACAGACAACCATCAGTTTCTCTCAGGTCAACTTTCTCACGTCAGCGGCCTACAACCAGAGCAGTGTAGCTAGACTACAAGATGCTGATGATCGTAGTCGGCAGTAATTTCATCAGTGGTATTACATATTCTTTCATCAGGTAGAATGCAGTAAGTATTGGAGGAAATCAAAGTACTCGAAACCCAGCCCAGCTGCTGCTGATAAAAGCGACAAGGAAGTAAATGAGTAAAGAAAACAAGTGGAGTAAAGGACTCCTGAAACTGGATCTCTACTACAATAAAGATGTTTAGACAAAGGGCTAGGGTTTCCTCTGTTACCTGAGTAAGGCTGGAGGATCGGCCAGTAAAGTTGATATTACCACAGACATTACCAATCAGCATGGTTGAAACTGAACACACACATACACACACACACACAGTTAATAAGATGCAGACTTGATAGTTAGTGAACTTAGAGGGGGGGGGGGGGGACTCATAATACATGTTTAAGAAAGGAACAGCAATTAATGACAAATGTATTTAAGGGCAGAAATAATGCTTGAACATTCATATTTTTTTGCCTGTCCTTGTTCAATCTGTGCTCCTTGTGTCTGACTGGAGCCCATCAGTCCATAGTCAACTCTACTGTGTTGTATTGGAGGCTGTAGTGATAACATGGCTGCAGTTCATATAATCAGACTTGTGGAGACCCATTTCAGACTGATCTGGACAGCCCATTTCAGACTGATCTGGACAACCCATTTCAGACTGATCCGGACAGCCCATTTCAGACTGATCCGGACAGCCCATTTCAGACTGATCCGGACAGCCCATTTCAGACTGATCTGGACATCTCATTTCAGACTGATCCGGACAGCCCATTTCAGACTGATCTGGACATCTCATTTCAGACTGATCTGGACAGCCCATTTCAGACTGATCCGGACAGCCCATTTCAGACTGATCTGGACAGCCCATTTCAGACTGATCTGGACATCTCATTTCAGACTGATCCGGACAGCCCATTTCAGACTGATCTGGACATCTCATTTCAGACTGATCCGGACAGCCCATTTCAGACTGATCTGGACATCTCATTTCAGACTGATCTGGACAGCCCATTTCAGACTGATCTGGACATCTCATTTCAGACTGATCTGGACAGCCCATTTCAGACTGATCTGGACATCTCATTTCAGACTGATCCGGACAGCCCATTTCAGACTGATCTGGACATCTCATTTCAGACTGATCTGGACAGCCCATTTCAGACTGATCTGGACATCTCATTTCAGACTGATCTGGACAGCCCATTTCAGACTGATCTGGACATCTCATTTCAGACTGATCCGGACAGCCCATTTCAGACTGATCTGGACATCTCATTTCAGACTGATCTGGACATCTCATTTCAGACTGATCTGGACAGCCCATTTCATTTGAATGCTTCCTTTCAGATAGAAGATGAGACAGGGATGTTTAGTGTATTTTGTAACTCATTGATGTAAAAAAGCAGAGCAGAGATCTCAGAGAGGAGACCGATAGTAAGCTGTATGAAACATTTTACTTCTGATTTTGCCCCCCGAAAACAATTGCTGTTAACATAATGTGTGAGAACTAATCATCAGCACATCCGTTATCTGCAGCAGACTGTGGTGTTGTTGGGTCGACCATGTGAGCAGAGTGGAAAACAAGCCTCTGGTGAAACAGTCTGACATGACACAAATGTATTATTGTATTAACTGATAGATGTAGCACATGCCAATGCAAAAATGGTGTTGTTATAGAATGTTAAAGTTCAGCAACATGCTTTTGAGATTTCAAAAAGAGGAGATAGGGTCAGGGATTCACTGATGTCAGGTAGTGAAGACTTTGACCTGTTGGTTGGAAGACAAATGAGTCCCTACATGACAGCACATCTACACTGAGTGGACAAAACATTAGGAAAGCTACACACATGATACACACATATACCTGTGTGTATCAAGAATGGTCTACCACACCCAGAGGACATCCAGCCAACTTGGTACAACTATAGGAAGCATTGGAGTCAACATGGGCCAGCATCCCTGTGTAACGCTTTCAACACCTTGTAGAGTCCACGCCCTGATGAGTTGAGGCTGTTCTGAGGGCCAAAGGAAACATTGCATGCGCAGTTTGAGCTACTCTAGGAAGTGACGTTGCAGGCTAGCTCAGTGCTGCCCCCTCTCATGGAGTAGCTGAAGTTTAAGGCCGACTGAGGTACTGCAGACTACCATTAGCCACAAATGATCCTTATAACTTTGTCTGTGTGTGATTTGAAAGGAATCGGTTCAAGGACATACATCTGGTGAAATAGAAGCAATTATTGGTACCATGATTGTGTTTTTAAAAAAAAATTCTATTCACGAATATTGACTACGAAGGTCGAGATTTCCCCATTCACTATAATGGGGGATCCTGTTTTTCTGGAAACAATGCCTGCAGTACCGTGGTCGGTCTTTAACTGGAAAACCTCAATGCGAGGGGGCAGTCATTCTCCCCTGATTGACCTGTTACTCTTACCTAAATGATTTAGCTCACTGACTCTTTGAGTACTCTTCCATATTGATCTGTTTTGAATGTTGAAAAACAGCAACATTTGCTTCTCTGTTCTTTGGTCAAACTGATAAATAATACTCAAATTAAAATATGTTTTATGGTCAGTTGTATTGCACACACACACGCACACACGCATGCACGCACACGCACGCACACACACACACACGCACGCACACAGTGATACCTCCCGTGTTGAATTCCTACCGACCTGTGTAAGGTGCTAGGTGTGGGAAAGAAAACGGCTGCTTGGCAGCAGATTATTATGGTCTGTCGTCCTGGGTAAGTACCTATGACGATCTGCCCTGGCTCTTCAAAGAGAGGATCCATTTCAACCGTCTCCTCGGCTCAGATCCCCTCAGGCTTAAAGAGGATAGACACAACTAGAGACTTGTTTTATGATCATACTGACGTGTTATTGTTTACAGAAATATAAACGTTATCACTTGTCGTGTCGTGAGGAGCCAGAATCCTCTTTCATCCAAGCTGAAAGTGACATTGAGTTGGAATGTATGGATCAGGGCTTGGGAAGGAGGTGGCAGACTACCAAAAGGTTCCTTTTTGTGATGGAAAAATTATTTTCTGTTTCAGCATAATAGCTTTTGTAACGATCGTCGTAGGTGGAAGAAGGTGAGGACCAGGGTGCAGCGTGGTACGTGTTCATAATATTTTAATAGAACACTGAAAAATACAAAAAAACAACAACGTGAATGAACGAAACAGTTCTGTCTGGCACAGATACGAAACAGAAAACAACTACCCACAACTCAAGGGCGAAACCAGGCTGCCTAAGTATGGTTCTCAATCAGAGACAACGATTGACAGCTGCCTCTGATTGGGAACCATACCAGGCCAAACACATAGAAATACAAACATAGAACAAAACATAGCATGCCCACCCCAACTCACGCCCTGACCAACCTAAAATAGAGACATAAAAAAAGGAACTAAGGTCAGGACGTGACAGCTTTGTTCAATGCTTTAAAGCTTTGCACAATGGTTTTAGCACTTCACTGTCTCTGGTGAGACTGTATGAGCAACACTTCTCAAGTTTAACGTTTTGAAGAGGATGACAGATAGTGAGCTGGTACAGTTGTCCCGTAGGAGAAAGACAGTATTGTGTCTATATAATACAGGACTACAGGAGATACAATGCATGGGGCTATCTGCTGAAGAGGTGCTCTTGAAACCTATTGAGTCACCTGGAAACCTATTGAGTCACCTGGATGGAATGTCTGTGCTGGCCTTACTTTGAGGGACAGTAATCACACACACGCGCACACACACATACACCTAGTGAGCCCTTCTGTCATAAGGGATCATACACAGGCACCACAGGACAAAAGGGGCCATGACACATCATGCTGAACCCGACAGCTCATCCCTTTCAAGGAACCGGAGCCTGCTGCTCCCTGGCTGTTTATCCAGCAGAGAAAAGACAGTTGTTGAAAGGTGCAGCCATGTCCTATCAGCTTCCCCTGTTCTCACAGTCCTCTTTAGAAAACATCAAATCAATATCATCACCCCCCTGAGGTGCCGATGGCAAGGGCTGCACCGGATACAGTGATACCAGAGGGAAATATCCTCGCGGTAACACCTAAGTGAACTTTAGTGTGTCTCTATAAACTTTAGTGTCTTTCCAATCTCTGCAAGATGATGTTTTCATTCAGCTTTAACAGTAGGCCTATGTAGATTTCATCTATAATGTCATGTAGAGCAGACTTGCCAACCATGTTTGCTCAAAACAGCTGAATAGCAAACGAGCAAACTGCCTCTAAACTAACGAGTCTCTTCTAATTATGGAGGGGAGGTACTGAAGATCCCAGCATCCTCTCTCTCTCTCTCGCTAAGGGCAAAGTAGTGCGGTTAGCTGGCTAAGTATAGTTATCGCAGGGCTAGCAGGCAAGCAGCGCAAAAATGCTTCCAAATGAGAGCAGCTTTCAGGGTATAAGTAAGTGCCAGGCATGCCCATGCAGGAACATATTCCTGCAAGATGTGAGAATTTTTGGAATAATAACAAATGTTTATCAGCCTGTGAAATTATTAAAGATGACAAAGAGGCCGTGGAGGCAGCTGCTGTGGGGAGAGCCAAGCTGATGCCTGACCAACCACCATTAATGGCTTTACTGCACTGCATTGTGGTTATGTATCCTCATTGTCTCTAGTAAAAGGAGAAGGGGTGAAGTTGCCTCCTGAGATGTTCCCGTTTACTTCTGGTCTGATTGTTTCACCGTATTCATTATTCACTGTTAACTAATATGTATAAACTTAATGTAAACTGTTTGGGATCAGGCTTTAGGTTTGGAAAGAGAAATAGCTGAGGCCATCAGCTGGGTTATGCTGAGTGAAAACAGTCAGGGTCTCATGTTAAAACAAATACTTTGACCATGATTACTGGGTTAAGTCCTTATAAAACTGATATTCTATGTAGGGACTGGGGGGGGAATGCACAGTGGTCTTAAATTCAAAGTTTAGTTTTTCTGTAACAGCACCATACCGTGCTGTCAGCAGCTTGTCACAACTAGAATCTGAAATCTAACCTCATTCCTTTGATTGGGATAAGATATCCCCTCAGGTGTGATACAGTTTGGAGATCCAGACACAACATTGGGAGAGAACCACTGGAAATCTAGAGGCCTGAAGTACATTTCTGCTGCTGCTGCTAGATGGAAAAAGCAGATGAATGAGACAGAGTGGCACATTTTCAGCAGTTACAGGAAGACTATGTTGGTATTTCTATCATTAGTCCATTGTTGACATAGTCCCAACATGTTTTGCTTGTCAGCACGCAAGTTTTCAAGATATGTAACTTTCAAAATGCAGAAATCATCCCAGTATGATACATTTAGCATCATATGGTGCTGTGTTTTGCATCATACGGGGGATGATTTCTGTATTTTGAAAGTTACATATCTTGGGAACTTGGACAACTAAATATGGACAATACGTACTCCCAGGAACGATGACATCATGACGACAAGTCAAATACAAAAACAACCTCAGAGGTAACAGAGCATCTGGCCTTTAGTCTACAGGAGTAAGCCATTAGCCCAGCTTTGATAGGTTGTTATCTGAAAGGTGTAATTCACTGTGATAAGACCACCCGTAACAACCTACAGTGAACAGCATATGGACCCACATGAAGTGTGTGAAGTGTACCACGTATACTGTGTGTGTGTGTGTGTGTGGCTGTTTGTGCACCTGTCTGCCTGCATGCCTGTGTTTGTGTGCATGCATGTATGTACACATGGGGTCGTTCTTGACCTGATGTTTCCCTCCTGCAACAAATCTGACCACTTAGCCTAAGCTCAACAATACAGTGTGCATTTCATATACATTACTGCATAGTGGGACACATACAGAGAGAATCCCAAACCACTTGATGATATGATCTATGATGTCATCTATGGAATAAGGAGAGGCCTGTAATCATGCTGGTCTCTTCTTCGTCTGTGATGGCTTCCACAGAGAAAGAGAATGTATCACAAACCAGCTTATCCATAAATAAACAGAAGTGTCCATTGGTGGCTAACCCTTTCAGAGAAACTTCTAGAAACCAAAAAGCAAATAAAAATGAGTAACGAGACTGAGATTTATGTCAGCATGTTTTTCTTTGGAAAAGAGAAAATGTATCTCTATGTTTGATATTCAAATGTGATTACGTGATCCTGATTCTGCAGGACCTTGGGTCTAGGAGTTCTATGATACAAAAATATATTTTTTAAACTATTGTGAGCCTATTCAACAGCTTGACTCAACATCTTGTCAAAGATCAGAACAGAAATAGAGCTACATAATGTATTTCTCCTCAGTAAAACTCCCCCAAACGGCACCCTATTCTCTACATAGTGCACTACTTTGGACCAGAGCCCTATGGACACTATATAGGGAATAGGGTGCCATATGGGATGCAGACATAGTTCCAGGTCTCTGCAGAGGGAAGGAGGAGATAACCTGATTAAATAGTTTCAGGGCCCGCATCGCCATGGCCTGGGACATTGTTTCTTTTGAAGTCTTCCCCTGGTTCGGTTGATGTTTCAAGGTTATCTCTCTCATAGGAAAGATAACACTACAGGACAGGAATCAGAGGTGATGTTTACTAACATTCACTACCACAGCCTTCCTCTAAGTAGTGATAGGATGAGGCAGCGATACAAGTCTAGCAGAAGCAACTCTGGAAACACCAGCTATTTAGTCTTGAATGCATTGAAAACTATTAGTATTTATTATGGATCCAAGGCATCAGCTACTCTTCCTACGGTCCAGCAAAATTAAAATTCAATTCAAATGTTTTTTTACAACACATACACAGATTTCACTACACACTGTGCGCCCTCAGGCCCCTACTCCAGCACTACCACATATCTACAGTACTAAATCCATGTTTATGTGTGTGTATGTGTGTGTGTATGTGTGTGTCTGTGCCTATATTTGTGTTGCTTCACAGTCCCCGCTGTTCCATAAGGTGTTTTTTTAATCTGTTTTTTAAAAATCTAATTGTACTGCTTGCATCAGTTACTTGATGTGGAATAGAATTCCATGTAGTCATGGCTCTTTGTAGTACTGTGCACCTCCCATAGTCTGTTCTGGACTTGGGGACTGTGAAGAGACCTCTGGAGGCATGTCTTGTGGGGTATGCATGGGTGTCCGAGCTGTGTGCCAGTAGTTCAGACAGACAGCTCGGTGCATTCAACATGTCAATACCTCTCATAAATTCAAGTAGGGATGAAGTCAATCTCTCCTCCACTTTGAGCCAGGAGAGATTGGCATGCATATTATTAATATTAGCTCTCTGTGTACATCCAAGGCCCAGCTGTGCTGCCCTGTTCTGAGCCAAATGCAATTTTCCTAATTCCTTTTTTGTGGCACCTGACCGCATGACTGAACAGTAGTCCAGGTGCAACAAAACTAGGGTCTGTAGGACCTGCCTTGTTAATAGTGTTGATAAGGCAGAGCAGCGCTTTATTATGGACATACTTCTCCCCATCTTAGCTACTGTTGCATCAACATGTTTTGACCATGTCAGTTTACAGTTCAGGGTTACTCCAAGCAGGTCCAAGGATGTGCATAGTTCACCAAGCAAATAATGTGGATATATACTGTATACTGTATATATAATTAAAATTTTGATAATATATTACCTACAGCATATTGTATATTACCTCCAACTGATCTGTGAACTGTGTCCCTAACTCACATCCTATAGAGACTAAACATCCTAAGACAAATAGACTGTCACTAATATGAAGGATCAACTACAGCCACAACCAATCTCTACCAGAGATAACAGAACTCTTTTGATCCTTCCTCCAACTTCAAGTTCCTTGACTTGCACATCACTGAGGACCTGAAATGGTCCCACCACACCGACGCCGCGGTGGAGAAGGCGCAACAGCGCCTCTACAACCTCAGGCGGCTGAAGAAATTCGGCATGGCCCATTAGACCCTCACAAACTTCTAGAGATGCACCATCGAGAGCATTCCATCGGGCTGCATCACCGCCTGGTACGGCATCTGCACTGCGCATCACTTGGGGCACGCTGCCTGCCCTCCAGGAAATTTACGCCACTCGTGTGAAAGAATGGCCAAGAAGATCATCAAGGACCTCAGCCACCCGAGCCACGGTCTGTTCACTCTGCTACCTTCTTAGCAGACAGAGACGGCACAGATGCATCAAAGCTGGGACCAAGAGACTAAAAAACAGCTTCTATCTCCAGTCCATCAGACTGTTGAACAGTCATCACTAGCTGGCTACCTGCCCGGTACACTGCCCTGTGCCTTGAGACTAATGCCCCATGTACTGTACAGAGCCATTTATTGCAGGTCAACTCATATTCTGTTTATATTCTCTTGTTTACATACGGTGTATGTATATACTGTATTCTCAACATAGCTCATCCTAATATACATAATGCACTACTGTACATACCATTCTCTTTTCCAAATTATATACCTTCTATACACAACACGTATTTATATTCTGGGTGTGTTTATATTCTGGTCTATACACCACATATTTATATTCTGGGTGTATTTATATTCTGGTCTATACACACCACGTATTTATATTCTGGGTGTATTTATATTCTGGGTGTATTTATATTCTGGTCTATACACCACATATTTATATTCTGGGTGTATTTATATTCTGGTCTACACACACCACGTATTTATATTCTGGGTGTATTTATATTCTGGGTGTATTTATATTCTGGGTGTATTTATATTCTGGGTGTATTTATATTCTGGTCTATACACACCACGTATTTATATTCTGGGTGTATTTATATTCTGGGTGTATTTATATTCTGGGTGTATTTATATTCTGGGTGTATTTATATTCTGGGTGTATTTATATTCTGGTCTATACACACCACGTATTTATATTCTGGGTGTATTCATATTCTGGTCTATACACACCACATATTTATATTCTGGTCTATACACACCACATATTTATATTCTGGGTGTATTTATATTCTGGTCTATACACACCACATATTTATATTCTGGTCTATATACACCACGTATTTATATTCTGGGTGTATTTATATTCTAGTCTATATACACCACGTATTTATATTCTGGGTGTATTTATATTCTGGTCTATACACACCACATATTTATATTCTGGGTGTATTTATATTCTGGGTGTATTTATATTCTGGGTTTATTTATATTCTGGGTGTATTTATATTCTGGGTGTATTTATATTCTGGGTGTATTTATATTCTGGGTGTATTTATATTCTGGGTGTATTTATATTCTGGTCTATACACACCACATATTTATATTCTGGGTGTATTTATATTCTGGGTGTATTTATATTCTGGTCCATACACCACATATTTATATTCTGGGTGTATTTATATTCTGGGTGTATTTATATTCTGGGTGTATTTATATTCTGGTCTATACACACCACGTATTTATATTCTGGGTGTATTTATATTCTGGTCTATACACACCACATATTTATATTCTGGGTGTATTTATATTCTGGGTGTATTTATATTCTGGGTGTATTTATATTCTGGGTGTATTTATATTCTGGGTGTATTTATATTCTGGGTGTATTTATATTCTGGTCTATACACACCACATATTTATATTCTGGGTGTATTTATATTCTGGGTGTATTTAAATTCTGGGTGTATTTATATTCTGGGTGTATTTATATTCTGGTCTATACACACCACGTATTTATATTCTGGGTGTATTTATATTCTGGTCTATACACACCACATATTTATATTCTGGGTGTATTTATATTCTAGTCTATACACACCACATATTTATATTCTGGGTGTATTTATATTCTGGGTGTATTTATATTCTGGTCCATACACCACATATTTATATTCTGGGTGTATTTATATTCTGGGTGTATTTATATTCTGGGTGTATTTATATTCTGGTCTATACACACCACATATTTATATTCTGGGTGTATTTATATTCTGGGTGTATTTATATTCTGGGTGTATTTATATTCTGGGTGTATTTATATTCTGGTCTATACACACCACGTATTTATATTCTGGGTGTATTTATATTCTGGGTGTATTTATATTCTGGGTGTATTTATATTCTGGGTGTATTTATATTCTGGTCTATACACACCACGTATTTATATTCTGGGTGTATTCATATTCTGGTCTATACACACCACATATTTATATTCTGGGTGTATTTATATTCTAGTCTATATACACCACGTATTTATATTCTGGGTGTATTTATATTCTGGGTGTATTTATATTCTGGGTGTATTTATATTCTGGGTGTATTTATATTCTGGGTGTATTTATATTCTGGTCTATACACCACATATTTATATTCTGGGTGTATTTATATTCTGGGTGTATTTATATTCTGGTCTATACACACCACATATTTATATTCTGGGTGTATTTATATTCTGGTCTATACACACCACGTATTTATATTCTGGGTGTATTTATATTCTAGTCCATACACCACATATTTATATTCTGGGTGTATTTATATTCTGGTCTATACACACCACATATTTATATTCTGGGTGTATTTATATTCTAGTCCATACACCACATATTTATATTCTGGGTGTATTTATATTCTGGGTGTATTTATATTCTGGTCTATACACCACATATTTATATTCTGGGTGTATTTATATTCTGGTCTATACACACCACATATTTATATTCTGGGTGTATTTATATTCTATTCCATACACCACATATTTATATTCTGGGTGTATTTATATTCTGGTCTATACACACCACATATTTATATTCTGGGTGTATTTATATTCTAAGTGTATTTATATTCTGGGTGTATTTATATTCTAGTCTACACACCACATATTTATATTCTCGATTCTGACAAATGCTCACTCTAATATCTACTCTGGATTGTTAATTGATCCCATTTGTCATTTCTTTATATAGTGTCTTGTTTAGGTTTTTTGATTACTTGTGACATTTACTGCACCGTTGGAGCTAGTAACATAAGCACTGCACCTGCTATAACACCTGTAAATCTGTGTAAGTGGCCAAGTGACTCCATATTTACTGTGGCCTTCATGTACTCTGCAGATGTTCAGTTACACACATCAAAGCATGATGCATTCTGTGCAAAAACACACTGGGTGCCTTTACACTAGTATGACAAGCATATTTTCAATATAAGTTCATTTGAATGTGTGAGTCCTTATATGCACACACAGTAGTAGAGTGCAGTGTACGGGCCAACTTAGCCTTCTTGTAATAAAACTATGATTAAATCCACTTCAAGGACACAAAGGCGATAAATCATCTTGTTCTGTTGTCGATTTCTAACTTCATATCAAATCCGATATGGATTTGAAACATGTCAATACTATTTTCTTTGACTGTAAATGGACCATTAATCAGACACAGCCTGTCCCCTGTATCATGGTATTTGATGCATTGCTGAGTGTGTGTGGTCTTGAGGGACTATGTGGTGCGGTCTGGGGCAGCATGCAGCATGTCAGAGGATGAAGATGGATGTGGCTCTACGCCAGCCACACATTGGGGGAAATGGAGGCTAACACAGCCAGATGTGGTGTGATCCTGTCCCATTTGACAGGTGAGGGTCCCTGCAGGCTTAGAATGATGTGGACGGAGGGGTATTTATTTAATCCAATAAATACCCCTCTGCCCACTGTCTTGCTAATTAAAATGTTGGCGGAGTAAACATTTTCTAAAATGTTCTAGAATATTTTAGCATGTTAGTGGGATTAAAAATGACTGTAGGAATTACTAAAATTGCAGTTAGGATTTCTCTACTCAGACTGAAAGCCACCAACTGCAAATTGAGAAATCATGTGACTAAACTGAATAAAAAGAAGAAGAAACTGTACTATGAAACAAAGATAAATTACATAAAGAATGATATTAAAAAGCTTTGGATCACCAAATTTTGGGCATAAAGGCAAACTCCACTCCATCATTCATTGAATCAGATGGCTCATTCATTACAAAACCAAATGATATTGCCAACTAATTTAAATATTTTTTCATTGGCAATATTATCATATTTAGACATGACATGCTAGCAACAAACACTGACACAACACATCCAAGTATATCTGACCTAATTATGAAAGACAAGCATGGAAGTGTTTGGAAAAGGTGAAAAAGTGATTGTTGTCTATCAACAATTACAAGCCAGAATGACAGACTTTCAGCATGTTTATAGGGAAGGACATTCAACAAGCACAGCACCTACACAAATGACTGATGATTAGCTGAGAGAAATTGATGATAAAAAGACTCTGGCGGCTGTTTTGTTAGACTTTAATGCAGCTTTAGACATTATCGATTATAGTCTGCTGCTGGAAAAATGTATGTGTTATGGCTTTACACCCCTTACTATATTGTGGAGAAAGAGTTACCTGTCTAACAGAACACAGAGGACATTCTTTAATGAAAGCCTCTCCAACATAATCCAGGTAGAATCAGGAATTCCCCAGGGCAGCTGTCTAGGCCCCTTCTTTTTTCAATCTTTACTAACAACATGCCACTGGCTTTCAGTAAAGCCAGTGTGTCTATGTAAGCTGATGACTCAACACTATACACGTCAGCTACTACAGCGACTGAAATGGCTGCAACACTTAAAAAGAGCTGCAGTTAGTTTTAGAATGGGTGGCAAGGAATAAATTAGTCCTAAACATTTCAAAAACTAAAAGCAACTAAACCTCAACTAAATATTGTAATGAATAATGTGGAAATTGAGAAAGTTGGGGAAATTGAGAAAGTTGGGGTGACTAAACTGCTTGGAGTAACCCTGGATTGTAAACTGTCATGGTCAAAACATATTGATACAACAGTAGCTAAGATGGGGAGAAGTCTGTCCATAATAAAGCGTTATTCTGCCTTCTTAACAGCACTATCAATAAGGAAGGTCCTACAGGCCCTAGTTTTGTAGCACCTGGACTACTGTTCAGTCGTGTGGTCAGGTGCCACTTAGGAAAATGTAAATTGGCTCAGGACAGGACAGCACGGCTGGCACTTAGATGTACACAGAGAGCTAACATTAATCATATGCATGTCAATCTCTCCTGGCTCAAAGTGGAGGAGAGATTGACTTCATCACTACTTGTGTTTGTGAGAGGTATTGACATGTTGAATGCACCGAGCTGTCTGTTTGAACTACTGGCACACAGCTCAAAGGAGATGATCGTGGACTACAAGAAAGTAGGGCTGAACACGTCCCCATTCACATCACCAACAAACTGTCCACTGTCCGCAGCAGCTAATGGGGATCCATAATAAATACAAATATGAACACGTCCCTGGATGGGTGGTGTGGATATACAGATGTAGATGTAGAATTTGATCACTCTGTTCCTTCAATGCAGAAAAATGTAAAACATGTAATGTATTTAAGGTTTAAAAAGGCATCTGAAGTAATAATTTCCACTTTGAAATTTCAGGCTTGATTTTCCCTTACAAAAATGTATCAACCCCTACAAAAATGTATCAACCCCTACAAAAATATCCATGAATTATAATCCACATAATAATTCTCATTTTCTGTTGCTGCCAGATTATTTTCCTGCTGTAGCATACTGGCTCAAATTAAGATCCTACATCTGTCTGTACACGCAGGTGTGTAAATACCCTTAGTGTAGCTACCCCTATGGGACAAGGCATTTCCGTTTGAACATTTACAGGTGTTTTTAACGGCAGTAGTCAGACAACAGAGTGATTGAACTCTCCCATGACGACGGCATTATATGTATGTGTGCGTTTATGCATGTGCATGTGTGTGTGTGTGTGTGTGTGTGTGTGTGTGTGTGTGTGTGTGTGTGTGTGTGTGTGTGTGTGTGTGTGTGTGTGTGTGAATGATGGAGTATGCGGGTCCGTAGGGCCCATGTACACTAATAACCAAGACACACCTGCTGTCTCACTGCTAGGGTCAATGACTATTTGTGTGTCCCTGTCCTCAATGATACCCATTGGACAAAAGCAGCTGCGGTGTGTACTGTAATAAGTACAGTATAAGCGCATCAAGTGCATATTCCTGTTTTTCTGGTGTGTAGCTAAGACTTTCACACTTCTCTGAATGTTACCTCTGTATCAAACATGAACCTCATCCCCCCCACTTTACCGGACATGTATGTGGAGTGTTAGATGTTCAGGGACTGTGGTTTCAGATGAATGCATGACAAGTCTCGGCTCTGGTCAAGCTCATTAACTCAGGTTCAGCAGTGTCCTCAAATCACCTTCAACTCAAGTCCTGTAGATGACTCTGCTTTAAGAAGACTGAGAGAGTTGCATTGTAATGACTAGGCCAGAAAGTACTACGTAAACAATGGAACTTGACTCACATGCATACAGTATTCGTGGATTTTACTGCTAAGCAAATGTAGATTTACATAATATCTTACACATAACAGTTACAGGTAATATGAGGTTAAATCCCTGTGGCTAAAATGTCACTGATCTCGGTGTGGGGAGCTACATGTCAGAGCACAACTGGTCGTCTACGTCTGCCTCAACAGAATACACTGTTCAAACCCGTTTGTGTCTTACCTAACAGCTTTGTGGTCGAGGCGCATACTTCTCTGAGGCAGCCAAAACATTGCTTTGTGTCGGTCTGGGCTGCACTACCCAGGATTGTGAAGTGATGTCTGGTTTCTTCAGCTGTACCCTGATTACACATTTCTGCTGCCCAGTTATCTAACGTTCAGATCATCCTGTGTGTGTGTGTGTGTGTGTGTGTGTGTGTGTGTGTGTGTGTGTGTGTGTGTGTGTGTGTGTGTGTGTGTGTGTGTGTGTGTGTGTGTGTGTGTGTGTGTGTGTGTGTGTGTGTGCGTGTGCATGTGTGTCTGCGTGTGCGTGCACATGTGTGTGTGCGTGTGCGTGTGCATGTGTGTGTGCGTGCACGTGTGTGTGTGTGTGTGTGTGTGCGTGTGCGTGTGTGTCTGCGTGTGTGCGTGTGTGCGTGTGTGCGTGTGTGCGTGTGTGTGTGTGTGCGTGTGTGTGTGCATGTGCATGTGTGTCTGCGTGTGCGTGCACATGTGAGTGTGAATGATGGTGTATGCGGGTCCATAGGGCCCATGTGCACTAATAACCAAGACACTCCTGCTGTCTCACTGCCAGAGTTGGTGACTTTATTTGTGTGTCCCTGTCCTCAATGATACCCATTGGACAAAAGCAGCTGCGGTGTGTACTGTAATAAGTACAGTATAAGCGCATCAAGTGCATATTCCTGTTTTTTCTGGTGTGTTGCTAAGACTTTCACACTTCTCTGAATGTTACCTCTGTATCAAACATGAACCTCATCCCCCCACTTTCCCGGACATGTGGTTTCTGTTGAATGCATGACAAGTCTCTGCTCTGGTCAAGCTCATTAACTCAGGTTCAGCAGTGTCCGCAAATCACCTTCAACTCAAGTCCTGTAGATGACTCTGCTTTAAGAAGACTGAGAGAGTTGCATTGTAATGACTGGGCCAGACAGTACTGTGTAAACAATTGAACTTGACTCGCGTGCACACAGTATTTGGTGCATTTGACTGCTAAGTAAACATTTATTTACGTAATGTCTTACACAGTTTCAGTTAATATGAGGGTCAATCTCTCTGGCGGAAAAAATGTCACGTAGCTCTTCACACCAAGATCAATGTCAGAGTACAGCATGGCACAACTGGTCGTGTATGTACTTATGCCACAACAGAATACACTGTTCAATCCCGTGTGTGTGTGTCTTACCTAACAGCTTTGTGTTCGAGAGGCAGTCAAAACATTGCTTTGTGTTTGGCTGGCCTGCACTACCCAGGATTGTGAAGGGATGTTCAGTCTCTTATAGGACGAGTCATGACTAGAATACATTATATACATATAAAGTGGGTAAAACAGTATGTAAACATTATTAAAAACATTTAAGGATTGGAACCTTAATCTAACTGCCTGTAGCTCAGTACCTGAAGCAAGGATATGCATATTCTTGATACCATTTGAAAGTAAACACTTGAAGTTTGCGGAAATGTGAAATTAATGTAGAAGAATATAACACATTAGATCTGGTAAAAGATAATACAAAGAAATAAATGTGTTATATTTTTTTCTTATTTTTTTTAGCATCTTTGACATGCAAGAGAAAGGCCATACATTCAGATATTATTTACCTTCAGAGGTGAATCTATCAAACCAATTGCCATGATAAAAGTGTTTTGTTTTTGTTGTTGTGCACTATCCTCAAACAATAACATGGTATTTTTTGCTCTAATAGCTACTGTAAATTGGACACTGCAGTTAGATTAACTTATTTTCCACCATAATTTGCAAATAAATTCATTAAAAATCCTACAATGTGATTTTCTGGATTTTTTCCCCCTCATTTTGTCTATCATAGTTGAAGTGTACCTATGATGAAAAATACAGGCCTCTCTCATATTTTTAAGTGGGAGAACTTGCACAAGTGGGAGAACTTGGTGGCTGACTAAATACTTTTTTGCCCCACTGTATTTGGCTGTAAAGACTAGCATGAGGGACAGGAAGTAGATGGCAACAATGAGGTTTGTTTTGAGAACAGTCAGCTAACCTTGTAAGCTACCTAGGTATAACTAGCTAGCTACTAGCTAGTTATATTTCTTTCATGATTATAAAGCCAACAAAATGTTAATAAAAACAGCAAATTATTGACCTAAAAGGCTGGCAGTGTTAGCCCAGTCATTAGCTTATCCTTCAGTAAGGCCATTCTACTGCCAATGTTTTCCTATGGAGATTGCATGGCTGTGTGCTCGATTTTATACACGTCTGCAACGGGTGTGGCTGAAATAGCCATATCCACTCATTTGATGGGGTGACCACATACTTTTGTCTATATAGTGTATGTGATTAATCAACATTGACAGTAGTTCATTTTGAAAAATAGTTTAACAATTAAAACAACTTTAAACACTTCGCTTGAAAGAATCAACACTTCATCACTTCAAAATGTACAAATCAGCTAACTGGTATGTAAAGATTAGATATCTTAGTCTAAACAACAATAGATAATTGAGTAGAAACAAGTAGGATATTATTACTAAAGCAGGATTTCTAGTGATCAAAAAAAATACGAGTCCTGGCCAACCTTGCTCCTCTGATCCCTGACCTACTGGGTGAGCAGACTTCTATTCCAGCCCAGCAATAGCACACGTGATTATCAACTCATTAGATTTGGTAGCAAAGCTCAGCCATGTGGATGAATGGAGACAAGGAATAAAGTATGCTTGTCACCAGAGCGGTTTAAAACATGTTGTGACGTTTAACTTTCCCAGCATAATCCACTGTTAATTTCATGAAAAATTAATCGCAGGCCGTCGGCCACACTTGATGACTTTGACTATAACTTTGACTGTCCTACCAATCCTCGACTTCGGCGATGTCATTTACAAAATAGCCTCCAACACTCTAATCAGCAAACTGGATGCAGTCTATCTCAGTGCCATCCGTTTTGTCACCAAAGCCCCATATACCACCGACCACTGCGACCTGTATGCTCTCATCGGCTGGCCCTCGCTACATATTCATCGCCAAACCCACTGGCTCCAGGTCATCTATAAGTCTTTTCTAGGTAAAGCTCCGCCTTATCTCAGCTCACTGGTCACCATAGCAACACCCACCCATAGCACGCACTCCAGCAGGTATATCTCACTGGTCATCCCCAAAGCCAACACCTGCTTTGGCCGCCTTTCCTTCCAGTTCTGTGCTGCCAATGACTGGAACGAATTGCAAAAATAGTTGGAGACTTAATAAGTTGGAGACTTAATATCTCTCTCAATAACTTTAAGCATCAGCTATCTGAGCAGCGTACGGCTGCAGCTGTACACAACCCATCTGTAAATAGCCCATCCAACTACCTCATCCCCATATAGTTTTTATTTTTTTGCTGCTTTGCACACCAGTATTTCTACTTGCACATCATCATCTGCACACATCACTCCAGTGTTAATTTGCTCAATTGTAATTACTTTGCTACTATGGCCTATTTATTGCCTTACCTCCTTACTCCATTTGCACACACTGTATATAGATTTTTCTATTGTGTTATTGACTGTACTTTTGTTTATTCCATGTGTAACTCTGTGTTGTTGTTTTTTGTCGCACTGCTTTGCTTTATCTTGGCTAGGTCGCAGTTATAGATGAGAACATGTTCTCAACTGGCCTACCTGGTTAAATAAAGGTGAAATAAATAGAAAAAAAAATTCATAACTTGAAAACTAGCACTTGAAACTAGCATAGGCAATAACTACCTGGACGGAAAACAATGAAGCCCACACACACAGCACCCGTTCTACGGGCGTGTGGGGGAGGGTTCTTGAAATGTAATATCCAATCAAAATCTTGCCGCTGGGAGTCAGCGGATACATCTAATTATTGTCATCTATTTTTGAATATTCAATGAGGGTTGTTGACGTCAATGGCGAGAGATGCTACTAGCCTCATTTTATGAATATGTATAGTTACCTCGAGACAAGTCCGATATAAAGTGTTTTTCTCAAAGTTGCTGGGATGTCTTGTGTCCTACTTATATCAGTACACTCATAACAACTTAAGCATGACGGAACTTCTATTAGATCAAATAAACCTCAAGTATTAGCCAAATTCAACACTCATTGACCTCCATGCAAACACACCTTGCTTGGTGGGCGAAACAACGAAAAAACGCCACCTGCTGGAGGGAAACAGATTGTCTTCCTCTTCTTTTCTGACTACAATGACAACAGCCAGGTCAGACAGTTTAACCCTAATGGAGTTGAGATCATATGTTGGTTTTCAAAGGGCGTAACTGAGGGATACGTAGGTCAAAATGTATGCATTTATACTCATGTTTAGGTCTTCAGTGTGTTGATTATATATGTTTAAAAATGTCTGAACTCTGCTTTGTTTTAATGGGCTCTAGTACACTCTCTTAAACATTTAGTCATACAGTAAATGTTCACTACAAGGATCAATCTTTTTAAAGAAAATAAGCATTACACTTGTGGTGAAATCCACAAAAACACACAGCAGCTCCCTCAAGACAGATACAGCAGAGTAGGAACTGCTTCAGAAACATGTCAAGAGCGAGTATGTGATGCGTAAGAGGGCAGTGTGTCTGTCAGTAGTGCTGGTACAGTAAATGATACCCCTCTGAGTCTAGCTGGTCTGCAGGGCCACTCCTTCCCCCACAGGGTCCGTCTGTGCCACTGCCCACAGAATGACTTCAAGCTGGGGCACAGAGAAAGAGACCAACCCTTGTCCCCTTGGTACATAATCAAATAACTAAAAGGCAGCTTGCTGCCAAAATGTTGGTGACACACTGCAT
Organism: Oncorhynchus clarkii lewisi; assembly: GCF_045791955.1. Lineage (NCBI taxonomy): Eukaryota > Metazoa > Chordata > Actinopteri > Salmoniformes > Salmonidae > Oncorhynchus > Oncorhynchus clarkii. The sequence goes on from NC_092166.1 coordinate 64,994,545, forward strand.
CACACAGACGTTAAACACAGTACGGTGTATAATGTTCAGCTACATTTTTTGTGAAAACAATCTACACCTCAAGTTCCACCAACCTAAATCTGGCCAATTCAGGTGAGTGTTTTCCTTACTTTAAAATACTCCTTTCCCACAACCAGGCATGCAAAATGCGCCAAGCTGGGGGGTGTTTTCAGTGGCTCATTTACAGAGAGATAGCCCCTCCAGCTGGACATGAATTGCAAATGTCTATTACCTCAATTCGAATGGATTTCTCCATTTCTGAATAAATAATGAGAGACAATGTAACAGAGGCAATGGTTTTAGTAAACTATAGTCATTTATTGTTATCAATATAATAGAATCATGACCGATAAACAAAGCATCTGCATTTCATCAGTGCAATTGTATTAATACCAGAAAAATCATTGCCAGTTAGAACATGTATTGCCAGTTAGAACATGTATTAATTAAAAGAATGTCATGGGAATCACACAACAGAAGACTCCAAGTCATAAATGACATACGAGATCATATAAATAATAAGCAATCATGCTAGTCAATTCAAGTATGCCATTTCACATGGCTCAATGTGCAAATATACTGTAGCAATGTTAAATCACAAATGGTCCATACAACCCGAAATTCAGCTAATTGTTCAATATTTATCTACATAATATAAGGAAGTGATATTTCAATGAGTAGTATACATGTACATCAAATGCATAGATGTGATAGCAAGCCTGCGTATGTCTTTGGCTAAATTGCAGTGAGAGTTTTTTTCAAGAACATGACACCTTGCACCAACTGTGTCCCCTCCTTACAGAATACATGGTAAGTATATTCAAATAAATAATCAAATAACTAAATACAAAAAAAAAACTTGAATTGCTTCACATGCTTGAACTGCTACAAAGCAATGGAATGCAGCTTAGCATAAAAAGCATATAATCCACCATAGGCTTATATCTTAACGTAACCTATATCTTAACGTAACCTGTATCTTAATGTAACCTATATCTTAAAGATGAACTGCATGCTTATTATAAGAGGTTTTCAAGGAATGCTTTTAGATCTGTGATGCACTGAAAAACACTACCACGTCTATAGAACAACTATCTTGGGGGAAAATAATGTTTCTCTAGACTGTCCCTGTATTCCAGGCTGGTCATAGAGTCATCAGTGTACAGGGTGTCCCTCCTGGGCCTTGTTCCTGTCCACGTCACATACTGACCAGTCCCTTACACAGGGCTGTGATGTGAGGCTACAGCTACCTGCTTGGGCTCCTCAACTCGACTTACTGTTTGTCTGGAGCAAGGTGAGGAGAGTGAAGAGAAAGAGAGAGAGGAGAGTGCATTTCAGTACACACTCAAATAGAAAAGCAAATGTGAGTCAAAATATGGACGTTTTTATTTTGACAAAGGCAAATCCTCATTCAACTAGGTTCATATTAACACAACTACACATAAACCAAACAGTTCTTTTTTCTGATTCGTATTTCGGCACGTTACCTTTATTTGGGACAAACTTGAGCGAGTTGCTGAATATTCAGAATCGTGAGATACCTTCCTCCGGACCGTCGTTGACAAACTCATGGCCCAGTCCGTTACCACACTTCCCACAAAGCACCTGGACACCATTACCACAACATTACACTATTGAGGTAAGAAGAGACACTGATTTTGGGGTAAACAATCCCATTAAAGGCCAACTCTGATATTTACAGCTAAACATCGGGGTTTAGAGGCACAATCTGGGACATTCATGTAAATCTCTAGGAGAGTCAGCCTACCTTGAAGGCTGTGAGTGACTCCATCATCTTGGTGACACTGTCCTCTTTGATGGTCTCAGTGAAGGCAGGCCACGGAGAGGAGTGGAGGAACTTAGACCTGCTGGAGAACAGCGGGTTGTTGCACTGAGAACACACATACATACCTAGAGAGAACCAGGTAGAGGGGTGTAGAGGGTTACGTCATCATTAAGGAAAGATACACATTATGTACGTAACAAGATATTTATATTGCATTATAATACATGTAATGGCTATTTTAGATGTAGTGAGGTTTTTATACAAACCTTGTATAACACATAAGAGTAGTAGCCTAACCTGCAGCTTATATAACTGATTAATTAGCCTGTAGTAACGGTTCAGTCGTATTTAATCCTGAAACAAGAGCAAGTTACAACACCAATCAAATCAAAAATGTGCTTAATCTCATAAATACTCACCTGGTTTGAAATGGTCTTTATAGACCTCGCCATCAAAAAATGAGCAAAAAGACATTCTGAATGTAAAGGAAGAACACTATTTGTGGAGATGAGCTTTGACAGCACCACTTAAATAGACTGCCAGCACAGAATGGATCGGGCTACAAGATAAGCTTCCGCACATGTGACCAAGTTGTATTATGCAAGCTCTGCCCACGGTTCAAATCTTGACCACTAGATGTCAGTGTTGGACAAACAGTGAGACAACAAGTGACTCTTGGAGAAAGTCCTGACGAAGCAAGTGAGTTACAAGAAGCCTAAGTAAGTGATACATCTAAAATACTTTTCGGGACACACGAACAGCGGACACAAATAACTGTATGGTAGATATAGGAGGAAAATAGATCATAAGAAGTTGATGTCATCCATTTATTTACCAGTTTTGCAAAAAGGCATCTCTGACAGACAAAAAATAATAGGTCAATCATTAATTAAAAACATAACTGGTAAGAGACCAGGGAGTCATTGTAAAGAAGATCTCAAAAATATAAACACATTAAGTACATTTATCTTTTCTGAAATGCATAAACCACTTGGATCTTAAGTTCGGCTCTCGTGAGAAGCTTCTTCAGGAGGTGCTCAGTCCAAAGTGCGCTGTCTGTCACTCATACTTGCAGTAGTGTTTGAGTCTCTCAGGCAGTTCCAGCCAGTCCAGAGCCATCCTGTGGACTATGTTTTTCTGGATGCACTTTCTACACAGAGTCTGCAGGGAGGAAACTGAAGCAAGGGATGAGAAAAGAAAGAGAGAAAAGCCTTGTTAAAACTAATTAATAGAAACTACAACAACCTCAATCTGAAATACTTGTATGTGTATATTGTATATGTTTTGGTTTCATTCACTTGACACTTACATCCATATTCCACCTGGACAATGCGAACTTGCTTTGTAGCAGAGTACACATCAACCACAGCAAACAAAGGCTGAAGCATTGGGATGCCCTTAGCTGATGCACCCATATCCTCTCCGTTAATGACAACATGCATGTCAGCCAGGCCCTGTCCTTTGGGCACATACAGTACCCCTATCCGACTACGTCTGGCAGTGGGGGGGAGGGCATTGGTCTTGTACAGGTCATCCAAGATGTGGCTGTAGCGTCCGGGTCGACTCCGACCAACCAGCTTGTCCATGGGGATTTTAACTTTCTCAATGTGCAGGTGGGAGTCTGTGAAGAACGTCTTGGGTTTGGGATTAATCGCTTCTTCTTCCACATCACCACCCCCGAGCCTAGGTAGCCTCCTACCTCCCTCTTCCCTACCATCCCCTAACCTATGACCCCCGGCCAACCCTCCATCTCCTGCCCCCTCTCCCTCAGGCGCCACAGCCTCCTCCTCCACCACCCGGTTGTGGTTTCGTGTGATAGCAAACACCCAGCTGTCCCCCAGGTCCATGAGGTCCGGCAGGGAGTACTCAGGCACCGTTTCGAAGGTCAGAGGGTCTCTGGCGGTCAGCCCGATCCGCAGGTGGCCACACCAGCCCAGCTCCTTCTCCTCGATCTCCACCAGGAAGATCTCCCCAGGACTCAGCGGCTCTCTGCTGAAGCACACCCCGTTGGCAAAGCTTTCCACTCGGGTAGCCTGGGTCCCCGTAGGGTCTAGCCGCACATTGGTTCCATGGATATGGTGGAATTCCTGAAACTGGTCAAGAAAAGGTAAAGGTTCCATGTCACAAAGTGACTTGGTGGACTGGATACAGCTGCTTCAGTGGAAATGATATGCCTAAAGAGTAGGCCTGTTGCCTGTGGATCTGAATCAAATAATACACTCCCAACCGAAACCATACAAAAGGTGTACAGTGGCCCTCTATCCAAAGCTCTTACGGTGTCTTCCTTATTTTGAGTAGAGTTGGTAGTAAATGCATGGTCATTGTGCAGACACACACTCTCATACACACAACTACCCCTTAGACTAGTGCCTATCTGTTGGCTACTCAGGGAAGTTTCTGGTGCCATGGAGAGGGCTATTTTTGAACAGCTGCATATGTCAACAGATGGCAAGGTATGCAAGGGGAGACCCATAAACACACACATGGATGGATGGGGAGTGGTTAGTTAGAGAACCCCCTGGGCCCAAGTGCTCATTTAATTTCACTATATAATATGCACAGTATTATACAGTAGTCTAATTATCATGATGCCTATATGCCAGATAAGACCATGGATCTACAGTATTATGTTATTAAGTCTAAAGTCGGAACAACATTGTCTGAATACAATTTGTAGATAAATCAGTCATTAGGCCAATATACTACAATATAGAGTTGTCTAATTGCTGTATGATAATTATCGTATGTTAATAAATTAATATGTTGCTAGATGTACTATCTGATATCAGGTTTCTAAATATAGTCAGTGCAAATGTATTCTTATGTAAATCAGTCATTATAATGATATATTAATGTCCCCCTCAGAATAAATGTGTCTTTCCTCATTTATATCATGGACCTCTGAAGAAGCCAATTGGACCATGTCTGCGTCCCAAATGGCACCCTATTCCCTACATAGTGCACTGCTTTTGAGCCCTGGCAGAAAGTAGTACACTATATAGGGAGAAGGCTGACATTTAAGATGCAGATCGTGTCTATATGGGACTTGAAAGAGATGACTCTGCTTGATGTAGATTATGTATTCAGTATGTTGGCTCTGCTCCCATGGTAAGAAAAAAACATCAGTGACATCAGTGTTGTGTTAGAGGAGAGGGATGAACGGTATGATGTCACAGTATCGTTGAGAATAGCTACAACAAGAACTGTTCCTTTGGGCAGAGAAAGGTATCCTCTAGTAGGGGGTTATCCTAGAGAGAGGGGAATGAGAGAGAAGAGAGAGAGAGAGAGAGAGAGGAAGAGAAGAAGAGAGAAAGCAGGAGAGAAAGAGCGAGAGGGAGAGAGGCAAAGAGAGAGAGGGAGAGAGAGATGGTAGAAAGAGAGGATGAGGAGGAGCTGCAGCAGTGAGTCTGAACACTATGCCCTGTTCCTTGTCATTTCCAGAGCTTTCTGTATCTAGGCCAAGATAGATGGAGTGCCCTATTCATTATTTTCTCCCTTTCCCCTGCTTTCATAAGTGCTCTCCTGCTCCAGGCCAGAGAGCTGACTCCTGCTCATTTTATCTATAGGACAAGTTAATAAAGGTTTCTATAGAATGGGGTTGAGAGCATTGTCATAGCATCCATGGCCTGTGAAAAATAGACAAAATGTGATTGTATATTTTTTTTTATTGGCTTGCTTGTGTGAAATAATATATTGGCCATTTCATATGTGGTTTCACAATTGTTTGAATTTATATAATAAAGCTAAACCTTCTATAAAAAAGAGAGGTAGGCTTTAGAAGCAACACTAACTGAGCATCTCTGTTTCACTCTAGGTGTGTGTGCGTGTGTGTGTGTGAGAGTGAGAACGTTCGGAGTGTGTTGAGGCTGGATTATTTAATCTGGATTAAAGTGCACTGCGGCCATGGTTTTTATAATCAGATTGGTGAGAGGAGCTCTAGAGCTTCTGCTGATGATGCTGGAAGCGCGTGTCATATCTAGAACAGAGTCCGCAAGTGGGAGGTGTGCACGAGCGCAGCGTGTGGTGGAACTAGAGTCACACTATATTTTCTATTAAAAGATCAGTGTGCAGCGCACCTTTCTCTTTTTAATAGACAGTCACTACACATCACTGAACACGAACAACCGTCAATTATTCTTACTGCGGTCCGCCGTGAAGAATTAACATTGTTGATACAAGTGGGCGCAGCAAACCAGGCTTGTGATGTGACAAGCGCGCACTATGAGCATTTCGCAGGACATCTCTCTAGGTCGCATTTGACAACCTTGACACACCGTTATTTTGGAGAATAAAAACTATCGAATTGTAAGTCGTATTGTCAAGTTAATCGTGGAGACTGGAGTTCGCTTCTCGATGTGTCAGTGATAATTGAACAATACAGAAGAAGTGGTGTGGTTTGTGTCCATGCTGCAGCGATAACCAGGTAAATTGAATTCAGTTTTGGTACTTGATATTATTGCTTTTTAATTGAATATGTTTTGGAGCCTCGAAATATTTAATTTCAAGTTCAAATACTTTAAGGGTTATTGTCAACCCCAATTGCAGCCTTTGCCCAACCCCTTCAAAATGTACATTTGACCCGGACACAAACACAACATCTCAGGTGAAAAGTTGTGGGTGGGAGGAATTGCTAATAAATATTAATTTCGTTGGTGGGTGAACTGTCCCAAAACTTTCTAAGTAGACATACTTAGCAGAAATCCACTGACACGCTCTGATAATAACATTGTGTGCGCCGCGAGCAAAATACCCCCTGGACAGTTAGCTCACAGTGGTAAGGCGCCGAGTTCCTGACATCTGTTGCCACTTGAGGTCTACATTCGAATCCCTAATGGGGTATAAAATACACATTTGAAATGTAGACTCACATGTATTGTGTTGGGAAGAAAAGTGTAATCATCACCTTGAAAATTAAGATTAGGGGCTCAATCCAACCTGCATTGCAGTATTTACAAGGTAGCTCTTTTTCCAATGGTCAAATTAACTCACAGATTGCTTTTGGGTACAGTATAAAACCAACTACGACCGACCTCTCACAGGTATGCTTTCAATTTTCAGAATTAGAAATGTGTGGGCATGGGGTGAATACTGTAAATAAAGGATAAACAAATACACAGGTATGTACAGTTGAAGTCGGAAGTTGACATACACTTTAGCCAAATACGTTTAAACTCAGTTTTTCACAATTCCTGACATTTAATCCTTGTAAAAATGCCCTGTCTTAGGTCAGTTAGGATCACCACTTTATTTTAAGAATGTGAAATGTCAGAATAATAGTAGAGAGAATGAATTGTTTCAGCTTTTATTTCTTTCATCACATTCCCAGTGGGTCAGAAGTTTACAAACACTATATTAGTATTTGGTAGCATTGCCTTTAAATTGTTTAACTTTGGTCAAACGTTTCGGGGAGCCTTCCACAAGCTTCCCACAATAAATTGGGTGAATTATGGCCCATTCCTCCTGACAGAGCTGGTGTAACTGAGTCAGGTTTATAGGTTTACAGGCTTTTTTATGGTGGTTTTGGAGCAGTGGCTTCTGCAACTCAATGTTAGGAAAGTGGTCCTAATGTTTTGTACACTCAGTGTATGTCACGTTTTCAACAAACTGTCAAAATAAAGACCAGGATTTACGTGTTTCACTGTAGCTGAGCTCCTGAGTGGCGCAGTGGCCGTGATTGGGAGTCCCTTAGGGCGTCGCACAATTGGCCCAGTGTCGTTAAGGTTTTCCTGGGGTAGGCTGACATTGTAAATCAGAATTAGTTCTGAACTGACTTCCCTCATCAAATTACCTATCTGGTTTTTCATTTTTAAAAATGTACTCTTTAAGAACTATTAAAACATAAACATAAACCTATTTCTTGAAATGCTTTATTTAATTGAATGTCATAACAACATGTCAGCAACGTTTTGCCTTTTGTCTCTAGACATCATTTATAACCATAACTGATCACCATTTATTTATACCATACATGTATCAATGAGCTCGCTAGTCATTATCCTGTACCACTTCCAGTTTATTTGGAAGATATCTATAGGCCTACTGCTGTCACTCATCTCTCTCAGTGATGTTTGCATAAAGCAAACAAAGTCATCATGCATAAACACGTTTCCAGATTCCAAACATATCCGTTATTATTTTTGTCCATAATCCTCCTAGCATGATTTGTCTGACTTTACAGTGAAAGCCTGCATTATGGTTAATCCGGTTCTCTGGCACTGTCCCCCTGTCTGATCAGACTCAGACTGATCAGACAGAGAGATGTATTGACACTGCATGGTCTGAGAGGAGAGCAGCAGTAGGAACAGACCTGCCTGCTTGTCTGTCTGTTTGTCTGTCTGGCTTGGTCTGTGCAGTAATTCTCTCGTTGCGATGGAGAATATTGACTTGCCCTAGGAGGAGTAGAGTAACAGTCATCCTCCATAACTCCTATATAGACAGAATGAAATCTCAGATTAACAGGGCAAATACTTGCTACTGCCTCTGAAGTTTTCCTCTAGAGCCTGTATTGAATAGTGCAGTACACATGAGATTTGGAATCAATTTTATGTTGAATTTTACTTTTATTGAGGGGTCAACCCCACAATAGAAAATCCACGTACTACTGAAACTGGTAAACTAGTTCGTAATCATTTGTTTTGTTCTATACTGCCAGTGTGCACCAGCATAATGCCGCACTTTGCATGTGCCACTGACTGGATGTACTCCTTCTTGCTCTTTACATCACGCGCCGAGTTGGCACGTCAAATCCTCATCATTGTGTGTCATGCAGTTGACAGGATCAGAGGCATTATATTAGCCAAGCCATGGTTGAGCCTGTCTAGGATAATGCTGATTGATAGATAATGCTGCGGTGTTTCATAACCATGGACGCTGCCCGAATGGCACCCATTTTAGTAATATATAGGGCAGAGTCCTACAGGGCCTTCAGAAACTATTCACACCCCTTGACTTTTCCCACATTTTGTTGTGTGACAGCCTGAATTTAAAATGTCACTGGCCTACACACAATACCCCATAATGTCAAAGTGGAGTCATGTTTAGACCTTTTTACAAATTAATAATATATCAAAAGCTGAAATGTCTTGAGTCAATAAGTATTCAAAATCAAATTAATTGTATTTATCACATACAACTGGTGTAGACTATACAGTGAAATGCTTGCTTGCGAACCTTTTCCAACGATGCAGAGTTGATCATATAATAATACACAATAAAATAGTAACTAACACATTAAATTAAATTAAATACACAAGAATGGAGGTACAGTATATACAAGGAGTACCAGATCACAGTGCAGAGGTACTTGAGGTAGATATGTACATGAAAATGATGAGTGTAAAAGTGTATGTATGTGTGTTTGTGTTGTCTCGGTGTGCGTGTGTGTGTGTAGTATTTGTGAATGTGTGAGTTACTGTGTATATGGTGTGTATATATAGTCTAGTGAGTGTGCATAGGGTCAGTGCAAGCTAGAGTCAGTGCAGACAGTAGGGTACCATTAATGAACTATTTAGTAGTCTTATGGCTCGGGGGTAGAAGCTGTCTCGGAGCCTGGTGGTCCGAGATCCAATGCTCTGGTACCATTTGCAGGACGGTAGCAGAGTGAACAGTCTATGACTTGGGTGGCTGGAGTTTTTGCAATTTTTTGTGCCTTCCCACGACACCAGCTAATATAGAGGTCCTAGATGGCAGGGAGCTCGGCCCCAGTGATGTACTGGGCTGTCCGCTCCACCCTTTGTAGCTCTTTGCGGTCAAGGTCGGGGCAATTGCCATACCAAGCAGTGATGCAACCAGTCAGGATGCTCTCGATGGTGCAGCTGTAGAACCTTTTGAGGATCTGAGGGCCCATGCCAAATCATTTCAGTCTCCCGAGGGGGAGGGGGAAGAGGCGCTGCCATGTGCAGGTTAATGTGGGCCATGTTAAGCTCCACAGCAGCCTCGTCGATGTTGATGGGGGACTGCTGTCCCCTTTTTCTCCTATGATACACAATCAGCTCCTCAGTGAGGGAGAGGTTGTTGTCCTGGCACCACACTGCTAAGTCTCTGACCTCCTCCCTGTAGGCTGACTCATCGCCGTCTGTGATCAGGCATACAACCATCATGTCATCAGCAAAGTCGATGATGGTGTTGGAGTCGTGCACTGCCACGCAGTCGTGGGTTAACAGGGAGTACAGGAGGGGACTAAGCACACACCCTTGAGGGGCCCCCATGTTGAGGGTCAGCGTGGCAGAGGTGTTGTTGCCTACCCTCATCATCTAGGGGTGGCCCGTCACAAAGTCCAGGATCCACTTGCAGAGAGAGGGGTTCAGTCCCAGGGTCCCTAGCGAGGTGATGAGCTTGGAGGGGTCTATGGTGTTGAACGCTGAGCTGTAGTCTATAAACAGCATTCTCACATAGCTATTTCCCCTCTTGTCCAGGTGGGAGATGGCAGTGTGAAGTGCAATTGAGATTGTGTCATCTGTAGATCTGTTGGGACGGTCTGCGAATTGGTGTGGGTCTAGGGTGTCTCGGGTGATGATGTTGATATGTGTCATGACCAGCCTTTCGAAGCACTTCATAACCCCTTTGTTATGGCAAGCCTAAATGAGTTATGGCAAGCCTAAATGAGTTATGGCAAGCCTAAATGAGTTATGGCAAGCCTAAATGAGTTATGGTAAGCCTAAATGAGTTATGGCAAGCCTAAATGAGTTATGGCAAGCCTAAATGAGTTATGGCAAGCCTAAATTGTGCTTAACAAGTCACATAATAAGTTGCATGGACTCTGTGTGCAATAACAGTATTTAACATGATTTTTTAATGACTCCCTCATCTCTGTACGCCACACGTCATATTAGTTATCAGTCGAGCAGTGAATTTCATACACAAATTCAACCACAGAGAACAGGGAGGTTTTCCAATGCCTCACTAAGAAGAGCACCTATTGGTAGATGGGTAAACAATAAAATACATAGAATATTCCTTTGAGAATGGTGACATTATTAATTACACAAATTCACCTTTCAGCAGGACAATAACCTAAAACACAAGGCCATATACAGTGCATTTTGAAGGTTTTCAGACCCCTTGACTTTTTCCAAATTTTGTTACGTTACAGACTTATTCTAAAATGGATTAAATAAATAAAAATCTCATCAATCTACACACAATACCCCATAATAACAAAGTGAAAACAGGTTTTTAGAAATGTTTGCAAATGTATAACATTTTTTGAAACAAAAATACATTATTAAGTAATCAGACCCTTTGCTATGAGACTCGAAATTGAGCTCAGATGCATCCTGTTTCCATTGATCATCCTTGAGGTGTTTCTACAACTTGACCGGAGTCCACCTGTGGTAAATTCAATTGATTGGACATGATTTGGAAAGGCACACACCTGTCTATATTAGATCCCACAGTTGACAGTGCATGTCAGAGCAAAAACCAAGCCACGAGTTTGAAGGAATCGTCCGTAGAGCTCCGAGACAGGATTGTGTCAAGGCACAGATCTGCGGAAGGGTATCAACACATTTCTGCAGCATTGAAGGTCCACAAGAACACAGTGTTACCATCCTTCTTAAATAGAAGAAGTTTGGAACCACCAAGGCTCTTCCTAGAGCTGGCCACCCGACCAAACTGAGCAATCACTGCCAAAGGTGATTCTAACTGACTCGGGGCATTGAATCTAATCAAGATATAGTAATGAATTTTGAATTTTTCTTCCACTTTGACATTACAGAGTATTTTGTGTAGATTGTTGACAAAAAAATTACAATTAAATCAATTTTAATCTCACATTGTAACACAACAAAATGTGGAAAGGGTCATGAATACTTTCTGAAGGCACTGTATGGGCTCTGGTCAAAAGTAGTGCACTATAAAGGAAATAGGGTGCTATTTGGGATGCAGACATGTCTGTCACAGTACAGTGATGCCACTGGTTTAGGCCATAGATTTCTACAGACTGAGGAAAGGGCTTTATTCTCAGAATATCTGGTAACGCTTTATTTGGGTAGATGCTCTACAGACTATCAGTAACATTTCAACTAACTATCTACTGACCCTAGCCCTAACTCTACATTTAACCCTTATCCTAAGCCTAAATTGAACCCTTACCGTAATCCTAGTCCTAACACTAAACTTAACCCTTACCCTAACCCTTATTCTAACCCTCACCCAAACTGTAACCTTAGCAAGCCGTTACTTATCAACAGATAGTTGGTTGTTAGTATGACCATCTGTAGAGCTTGTTTGTGTGTGTGTTTGTGTGTGTGTTTGTGTGTGTGCACTCATGCACCTGTGTCTATTTCTACTATTCATGTAAATGCACTGTGCACCCATTCACCCTGCAGAACTTGCCTTCAATCCCCCTGTCCCCAGGCTGAGAGGCAGGTCTAATGCTGTCTGCGACTCTGTGACTCTAATATCTGATGGCTCTCCAGCCCATTTTGGCTGAAGGGATTACAGAGAATCTGCCGCCAGATGCTGTAGAATTTGTGCCATAGCATCATAATGCAGTTACATAACCAACCACAGATGGTGGAGTTTAACTCACAGAGTAATTGACCTAGTCTGCATCTGAAATGGTATCTTATTCCCTGTCTATACATTACATGACTGAAGGTATGTGGACACCTGCTCGTCGAACATCTCACAATTGGACGTGGGCCTTGGTCCGGGAGGTGACCGGGAGGTCACTCTGACGGAGAGGACAACCAGGTCACTCTTCTAGAAGGACAACCATCTCTGCAGCACTCCAACAATCAGACTTTTATGGTAGAGTGGCCAGATGGAAGCCAGTAAAAGGCACATGCTTGTAGTTTGCCAAAAGGCACCTAAAGGACTATCAGACCATGAGAAACAAGATTCTCTGGTCTGATGAAACCAAGGTTGAACTCTTTGTCCTGAATGCCAAGCGTCACGTCTGGAGGAAACATGGCAGCATCATGCTGTGGGGATGTTTTAAAGCTGGAGGGACTGGGAGACTAGTCAGGATCGAGGGAAAGATGAACGGAGCGAAGTACAGAGATCCTTGATGAAAACCTGCTCCAGAGCGCTCAGGACCTCAGACTGTGACAAAGGTTAACCTTCCAACAGGACAACGACCCTAAGCACACAGCCAAGAGAATGCAGGAGTCAGGACAAGTCGTTGAAGATCCTTGAGTGGCCCAGCCAGAGCCCAGACATGAACCCGATCAAACATCTCTGGAGAGACCTGAAAATAGCTGTGAATCGAAGCTCCCCATCCAACCTGACAGATTTAGAGAGAATCTGCAGAGAAAAATGGGAGAAACTTCCCAAATACAGGTGTGCAACGCTTGTAGCGTCATACCCAAGAAGACTCAAGTCTGTAATCTCTGCCAAACGTGCTTCAACAAAGTACTGAGTAAAGCGTCTGAATACTTATGTAAATGTGATATTTCAGTTTTTTTGTTTATAAATTTGCAAATATTCTAAAATCCTGTTTTTGCTTTGTCATTATTGTGCATTTTGTGTTGATTGATGAGGGGGGGAAATGATTTAATCCATTTCAGAATAAGGCTGTAACGTAACAAAATGTGGAAAATGTCAAGGGGTCTGAATACTTTCCAAATGCACTGTAGTGTATCTCATAGGGTCCGGATCTTCCTCCTGTCCACTGATCTACACATGCTCTTTTCTTGGACTGACTTGGACTACTAGCTGCTTTTAATGCCTATAATGTTATAGCCAGGCCTACTGCCAATTCTGCCATTCAGCTCTTTAGTACCATGGTGTAGAATAGATGTTAAATGGCTGCCAGGAGGAGGTGATTGAAAGCATCTCTGACTACCGTTACCATTCATCTTAGTATTACATAAGCTGCTCTTTAAGCTGCTGAAGCAGTCATCAGATCGTGTTGGCGGGCTGCTCTGGACTGCTCTGGGTTCTGACGGCAGGGATCAGAGTAAAACCAACTGATGTCTCTTAGACGGATGAGTCTGAGAGACACATACAGTGCATCTTATTTTCTCTGAGAGTGTCATCTGAAGTGCCTTGATTGAGGTGAATCTAAAAATCACTTGGTTGCATGGCAACAATGCAGAGAAGTGTGTATAATAGATCCCCAATCAAACGATTGGTCAGAGCTGAAGTGCACATATGCTTATTCTATGATGTGATAGGCCAACACCTCTACAAACAGTGTTTACATCAGGCTTATATGACAAATGTGTCTTTTCCCTGTTCATATACATGAAATTATTAACATATTAGTCTAGCCTTGTGAATGAGTGTAATCTTACATTTTAATCAGTACTTCTTCCACCCCAAATCTGCATGGTATTTGGATCAACAGGCCCCCAAAGTACAGCATTGGATTCAAGCCCAGTGCTCTGCCCTACTTTAAACAACATTTGGGGAGGAAACTCTCTTATCTATTTCTGTACTTTCCAAGCACAAACCTACACACATACACACACACACACACATAAATCACTAGTCACTTTAATAATGCCACTTTAAAAATGTTTACGTATCTTGCATTACTCATCCCATATGTATATACTGTATTCTATACCATCTATTGTATCTTGCCTGTGCCACTCGGTCATCACTCATCCATATATTTATTTATATGGACATATTCTTATTCCATCCATTTACTTAAATTTGTGTGTATTAGGTAGTTGTTGTGGAATTATTATATTACTTGTTAGATATTACTGCACTGTCGGAACTAGAAGCACAAGCATTTCACTACACTCGCATTAACATCTGCTAACCATGTGTATGTGGCCATTAACATCTGCTAACCATGTGTATGTGGCCATTAACATCTGCTAACCATGTGTATGTGGCCATTAACATCTGCTAACCATGTGTATGTGACCATTAACATCTGCTAACCATGTGTATGTGGCCAATAACATCTGCTAACCATGTGTATGTGACCATTAACATCTGCTAACCATGTGTATGTGACCATTAACATCTGCTAACCATGTGTATGTGACCATTAACATCTGCTAACCATGTGTATGTGGCCAATAACATCTGCTAACCATGTGTATGTGACCATTAACATCTGCTAACCATGTGTATGTGACCATTAACATCTGCTAACCATGTGTATGTGGCCAATAACATGTCATTTGATTTGATTTGAAATGTGAAGCGACGGCAGCTGGAGACGGAGAGGTTGTTATCGGGGGCCTAATTCAGATGTAGGCAAACGTCAACACAGAGATTTTAAATGATGTCATTTCCCTTTGCTTGCCAAGCTGCATTCACACCTCCTTGCATGAACACGAAGGGCAGACTCTCACTGAAAGGAATGCTAATGATGAAAATGAGGCGTAACATATGAAAAGAAGCTCTCTCTCTTTCTCTTCTCCCTTTCTCCTGGGACTTAATCATGAACAGTAGCTGACTGGGTTGATCTTTCTTTTGCTGACTCCTAGGTGCCTCGGGTCTACAATGATAAGACAATAAATGGCAGAGATAGGAGAAAATGTGGCAAGAGGAAGAGAAGAAGGAGATGATGGAGTGGGAGGTTTAAGGCCACCTCATGACCCCCAGAGCCCTGCCCACGTTCCCTTTTCTGCTCCCCCAGTTAGGGCCCACCATGTCGGGCTCAGGAGGGGCATCGTGATCCAGCTAACAGGCACAGAGGGTGAGTGGGACAGTCTGGATGACAACGAGCTCATCTTCCCCCTTGAACACAACAACTATGACGACCAGACTCCCTACATCTCCCTCTCCAAGGAGAGACAGAACTCCATGGAAGAGGAGAACCAACACTGCCTGCACTCCCCAGCCTTCCACGTACCCCTCTCCCCCTCCTCACCTGGGTCCCTGGGGGACTGCTCCAACTCAGCCCCCAGCTTCCTCTCCCCCAGCCCAGCCACCCCCACCCACCGGCCCCTGGCTAGCCTGGTCAAGTCCCTGTCCACGGAGCTGGAGCTCCCTCATGGCTCATCCCTCAGACCCAGGCCCTTCCTCAGCCTAGTCAAGTCCATCTCTACTGAGATCTCCCGCTCAGAGCCAGAGGTGTCGCAGTCCAAGTCTGACTCCCGCCTCAACCTGCACCTGCAGTGGAAGAACCTGACTCAGCCTAAGGGAAGGAGTGACGGAGACTCCCGTACCGCGCCACCCTCGCCCATCGCTCTATCCCCGTCCGAGGGCACCAAGGCGGGCTTCTTCAAGATGGAGCTGGAGGACACGAAGCGGAAGTTCTCTGAGGCCATGCAGGAGCCTATGTTCAGTAAACCTATCAGTATTTTCAGTAAGATCATGGGGGATGAGAAGGAGAATGCAGCAGCAGGCAGCCCCAAGCACCAGAGAGCTACAGGGACTCACTCAGCTGGCTCCCCCAGCTCCAGAGGTGTCTATGTGGGGAGGATGGAAAGCACGGAGGTGGGCATCACAGAGTCTCCGCTGCGGAGCGCCAAGAGAACGGATGGTGACTCTCCGCCGGTGTTTGACTGGCCGTGTGTCAAACACCCAAAGAAGGGTCTGCCCACTAGAACATGTTCTGTCCACGATCACCACGGTAACAAACCCAACGACAATTCAGAGGAACTGGAGATCTGCACCTACGATGAAGTCATGCAGGTTTTTGCCATTGCGAGTCATCATCACAGGCGCCTGCGGAGATTGCCTGGTTCGCTGATCTCCTCAGGACCCCATCGTGTGGTTGTTCAACCC
Organism: Oncorhynchus clarkii lewisi; assembly: GCF_045791955.1. Classification (NCBI taxonomy): domain Eukaryota; kingdom Metazoa; phylum Chordata; class Actinopteri; order Salmoniformes; family Salmonidae; genus Oncorhynchus; species Oncorhynchus clarkii. The sequence goes on from NC_092166.1 coordinate 65,010,983, forward strand.
ACCTCTCCACCTCCTCCACCACACATGGTGTTGTTCTGTGTGGCTGTGTTGTCCTACGCCTACTTCATCCTTCCCCTGTGGCCCTATATATCAGGCCTGGCTCTGGGCATGGCCTTTGGCTTCCTGCTGGGGCTGCTGCTCATCAGGTTGGGCTCAACCAGACACACAGCTCAGCCACATCCACACAGAGACGTTCAGGCCCTGACTGAGGTTGTTAAGCAGGCTGATGCCCTCGGCAACGAATCAGACGTCCTCAAGGTAAGATAGTGTTCAATAGTGAAAATAAATTCCCCCCAAAAAGATAAGAGGCTGAAGGTGAATTCCTTTTTGTACAGTTCATTTCTCTCAGCACAAAAGACCAGCTACGTCTGAATGGGAACTTATAACCATGGAGTCAGAAAATGGCCTTGGTCTTTACAGATCTTGACACCCACACAAGAATTGGCTGAATAGAACAAATCTTTTTAAATCCTACATAATGTGGCGTGCACCTCTTAGAACTTTTCTTCCTAAAACAAGTCAGCACTTCCCATTCCCCCCTCTCTCCCTCTCTGAGCCTGAATTCTTTCTAATGTGGTGCCTGTGCGATAGCTAAAAGTGCCTGGGATGCAATTAACGTCGCCCAATAAAAAAGTTCCTCCAAACTTAAAGAGATACAGAGCCTCATTAGTGTTGTCTCCCTTGGCTGAGAACAGCAGGGCAGAGCACAGAAGAGCAGAGCACAGCCTTGCCAGATGCAGGGTACAGCTCCGACCCAGCGTAATCAGCTCCAGAGGCAATTAACTGAGCAGAGAGGCTGGGGCTGTGTAATTTCTCAGGTTCATTGGCAGTCTTATCAGTGGTAAAGTGTAGCGCCACAGGGGGAAAGAGAGGTTATCTTTGTGAGGAGGGATAATTCCCTTGGTTATTTGGTGGGTTTGTTTGGAAAGTGGATGTCAGATTGAGCCTTGGGGTGAACAGTTAGTCGTGGACATCAGTGCGAGGGAGTTTTGAGACTTTTCCTCTCTAACACTAACACCATTTAAATGACCTAGGCTCCCCGAAGAGTCAAGTCTAATATTGATAGATGTTTTGCTTTGTAGCTTTCTCTATGTGTCATGGTGTATGTTCACTCTTTGACTAACTGCATTGACATGTGTTCTGAAGGACAAGCTATTATCAACATATAAAATAGCGTGTTACACAACAGCTTGTCGTAGTCATTGAAGCATGCTCTCAGTGTATTCCCATGTGACGTTCAAGTATTCGCTTACTGTCTCACTATATAACTGGGTATGTTCCCATTGGTTTCAGGGCTGGCTGAACGAGATGTTTGAGTACGACCCAGAGACCTACCACCTGTCCCTGACCCACTCTGTGTTCGCCAGCCTGGAGGGGCACTGCCTTCGCCTGGACTACCCCAGGAACAACATCAGCCGCAGAGCCACCTACGATGAAAAGCCTCCCGAGGCTGCGGTTGTCAGCACGCGCTGCTTCCAGCTACGACACAGCAAGGTCTGTCTGCTTGGTCTGTCAACTTACCCTCACTGTTCAAAGCTTAACGCTTCATTTGAGGAAATATGATGCAAGGTTTTAAATTTTATTCATTGACTTCATAAAACATTGAGATGTTTTTAAAATGTATTTTATATGTGTGTTACATACAATAATCGCGGCAGTAGTGGTCCCCTGTAGCCCAGTTGGTTTAGCGTGGCGCTTGCAATGTTTTTTGAGATGGTCTGAAAGCATAATAACCATATGTATTAATGTTGTGTTATAAGAGGTTTCTAATAAGTCTAGTTGTAATACCAGGTGTTCCTGCTGCCCTCTGAGCTAGCCCGTAAGAGGCTGTGGAACCTGAAGTACCCTATCTGCATTGAGCTGGCAGAGGGAGAGGGGGTCATGGAGGAGGGGAGGGGCACAGTGGAGACCCCAAAAGAGGAGCAGGGGGGAAACCCCCAACTCCAAACACGACCCACCTCCAACCCCAAACCAGCAGCCAACCTCCCCACAACCCTATACCTCTTCGGACGGACAGGAAGAGAGAAGGAGGAGTGGTTTCATCACTTCCTGTCCGCGTCCATGGTAATGGAGAAGGAGAAGGAGAATGAGAGGCCTGGCAGATGTGTGTGCAGATCAGGTAGGATAAACTGTTTTTGTTTGTTTTTGTTGTCTTGTATGGTTGTCTTTTTCCCTCATTTAATTGACTTTGCGTTAGTATTTTATTTGTGTTTTTTGTGTAATGACAAATCTTCACAGTACATATATTGGCCATGAAAATATAATGCATTAGCAATACATGTGGAAAGGGAAGGATAAATCAAGCAAATGTTACTCTAGTGGATTATATGCTCCAGTTCAATGTATTTCAGGATGATTCATTTGTAGATTACAGATGCGTGGACATGTAGGAGAATATAGTACTGTCGTGATGCTCTCAAAGCACTTAACCAGACATGTTTCTGTCCCTGCTCTGGTCTGTCCTGGTAGTAAACTGAACAGTGTTGTCCTACGTCTTAGACAGTCCACTAAGTCCCCTGAAGCTAAATCTATCGCTGAGAATATTACACATTTCCTTACAGATGCACTCTCATGTAACACTTAAAAGAAATGATCACAACAATGTAAAATCTGTGAACCGACAGCTGTCATCTCTGTATCTAGATGTGCCGGTATTGCGAGGGGTGAGCCCATCAAGACAGTCCCAGGACAGCAGAGGTTCCAGCAGGATTGGGAGCACTGAAGAGGACCTCCCCGTTCCCCCTTCTGCCCCCTCCATCCAACCATCCAGGGTGGGCTCTCCACTGCTGGACTACCCCACCTACATGGCTCGTTTCCTGCCCTCAGAGCAGCCCAGCCCCCTGCCCAGTCCACCCCTCAACAGCACAGAGACAAGCCCCACCAACAAAGTGAGGGTGAGTTCCGCTGACCACCTGAATGAAACATCTAGAAACAGATAGATTATATAATTAAATAGTGTGTTAATCTGTAGTGGCGTATATATTTTCCTACAGTGCACCTGTGATTTCCCAGAGTTCCCGGTGGAGGACAACACTGACTGGGTCAATGCACTGATTGGTCGAATATTCTGGGACTTCCTGCGTGAGAAATATTGGGCGGACATTGTCTCCAGAAAGATCCAGAAAAAGTTGAGCAAAATCAGAGTGAGTGTGTGAGCTCTCACAGTGTAAAATCCCCTCTTCAGAAGAAAGGGGAGCTTGTACAATGTTTCTATTTGGTAATTGTCTAGTAGTATATAGCCAACATAACCACTAAATCCACTGGAAACAAGCAAAACAGAGGAGCGAAATTACATTTCTTTGTTTGTGTGTGTGTGTGTGTGTGTGTGTGTGTGTGTGTGTGTGTGTGTGTGTGTGTGTGTGTGTGTGTGTGTGCAGCTGCCTTACTTCATGAATGAGCTGACTCTGACTGAACTGGACATGGGCTCCTGTCTGCCCCAAATCACCAGTGCGTCCAGACCTGTAGTCAACAGCAGAGGCGAGTGTCAACTAAAAAGCTCACTCTTCCTTTTTACTCTCCCTGATGTTTCTGCGGTGATGACTAGGGCCGGGTGTTTTCCAGACCATGTGACCTGACCAGGAGAAACTCTGCGGCCCAAATATTGTCAGGAATAACTCCTGACCCTAATGATGACACAGCGAATCAGCCCACTCTGCATACAGTACATGAAACTCTCAGAGCACCAATTAGTGAAAGACAATGACAGTGTGTCATACTTAGTCTAATCTAGATTCTGGAGGGGTACTTAGAAGCAGATTAAATGGATTTGTCCTGATTATGAAGGTCTGCAAATTACAGCAAATTACGACAGATTATAATTCCCCAAAAGAATGATGGTGACAAATGTGGACTGTGCAGGGGGAGCTCTGTATGAATCTGTAAATGGGATGGTGTGTGATTAGAGAGGCATGGATGTGACGCAGGTCGTGTTGCCTTGCGCAAGTTGTGATGCGAGCAGAGAGACATGAGGAAAGGGCTTACAGACTAACCCTCTCTGTAGGTACTAAACTAACACATGGAATTGTTTTAAGATGGTCATACCATGGATCATTTAGCTGTTTTAGGACCACTTTAGGTATAATAATAATAATAATAATATTTGCAAAAATATTTAATTTGGCCTTTATTACTATCGCCGATAGAAACAGATTGAATTCATAAATGGCAAAAAATATAGTTAAAAAATATTATCATAAGGAATAAGGTTTTGAAGTATCTGTCCCATATCTAGCAGATATAAGAAATGAAATATTTACACATATTTAACCCCTTATTTTTTGGGACACAAAACTACCTCTATACTTCCATTTGTTTGTATGGGTTTCCTTCAGACGAGTCC
>NC_092166.1:65017821-65167821 GCF_045791955.1 Oncorhynchus clarkii lewisi
GCTCTCTATACATGGCAGAGCTCTCTATACATGACAGAGCTCTCTGTACATGACAGAGCTCTCTATACATGACAGAGCTCTCTATACATGACAGAGCTCTCTGTACATGACAGAGCTCTCTATACATGACAGAGCTCTCTGTACATGACAGAGCTCTCTGTACATGACAGAGTTCTCTGTACATTATACATTATGTTGATTAGATGGTCTGTTTCCAGATTTAAATGGATTCCTACAATAGATCCTTGTTCTATCATAAAAATATCATCTTATTTGTTAAGCATGTATGAGCTTGTTTTTACAGTATGGTTGGCTCTGCTGAGTATGGTTTTATTTAGGTGTCAAATCCCAAAAATGTCTTTATCAGGTTTGTGGATAAAGCTAGGGTTGGGGCTGAACTCAGATAAGGATTAAGGTTAGTCTCAGTGAGAGCTGAAATCATTTTGCTCTCATGCTTAGCCAGAACAATTTACAGTCATACATTTTCACTCTTTTTTGTACTAGTTGCCAATTGGAAGTGGACCCACAACCCTGGCATTACAAGTGCCACATTATACCAACTGAGTCACACGAGACACTCAGGAAACCTGTGTTATTGTGTTTTGTGTCCAGGTCCAGACCCGTCCTCAGTGTTTTGGCTGACAGTGATGAAGAGTCCTCCAGCGCTGGCTCTTCAGATGAGGAGGAAGTACTGCTCTCAGAGCACCAAAGCATTGTGGGAGAAAAGGGGACTCTACCTGGTGCTGAAGGGTAATTGATGCCTCTTTCTCTTACACACCAAATATAGTCGGCCATGTCGAATGATGCGGCCAGGAGTTTTTCCTGACTGTGACCTGACTGTGACCTTGTACTGTATTTGCCTCGTTTCAATCCGTAGCGATGACATTCGGTTTTGTCGCTCGTTTTACACTTAAAGGCAATGTTCCCACGCTAGCAGAGACTGCATTCACGGTAAACGCTGCATATGTTGGCTTCATCGGAAATGATCTTGACATTTCAAGCGTGCTACAGCGCTGAAGCGCTTCGAGCCCTAATATCATTTTCTATAATCACAACCGAGTCACATGACTTGGACTCAAATCTGACTCCAGTCACAAATTTGATGACTTTCGACTCAACCTGATAGAAAATAAAATAACCTGAGACTAGACTTGGACCCTCAAGACTTGGGACTCGGCTTTGACTCGAGACTGATGACTTGAACTTATCTGGCCAGGTTTTGTCATGTCTTGTCACTCATTTTGTGGCACAGAGTCTATGTGGATTACTGTACTCCCAGCCAGAGACAGCAGCACAGCATCGCCCTTGCAAAAAAAACTGCAACAGATTGGCTAGTGAAACACACACTCGGCACTGTGATTGGACCAGCAAACTGTCAATCAACACAGGTCGGGTGACGAGCTAGTGAACAGATTGCTAAATTGCTGTAGGATAGGATAGGATCGGGTGCACCGCAAATGTTAAATTATAGAAGAGAGGATTGCCGTAATACATATACAGCTACAAAAATGTCTTGGTGTTTAAGAACACTTTGCAAGCTCATCGGTAATGGGGCAACAGTTGCTAGCATAGGCCTGCTGGTATGCAACAGCTTTAAACTGATAATCTACATATGAAACTTACCTTTGGAATTTGTTTATATTGTATTATCACTGTGGTAAAGATGCACCATTGCGCACCTCTTCATTATGCTCTCCAAACTGCTTTTTTTCTCTTGTTGAAGTGTTTGCTGTTGCTTTCACACGTTAAAGTGCATAGGCCCTATCTGGTAAATCTAGATTCCATCTAATACTACAATAATTGATAGCGTTTCATCATTCCATCTCTGTACCGGTTATTGTGCACATGAACGTTCACAAGACTTATCTGGTAGAGGTTCTGTTTATTTCAGATTTCCCGGATTATGTCGGACTTCCGTTTGTCTGCGCTCCACGCTTTGGAGTCAGAACCTTAAATCAGAGAAATTGATTGTTGGTGTTGAAATATCATTAACAATCATTCATCTTGATTAAAAGGAATGTAAACAATGGAAGTGGAAATGGCCTTTTACATTGTAGAACCAGTTTACGGGTTGTAATTGCCAATTGGGTAATTGTATGGTTCTGGGGAACAAGTGATTATATCATATAATGTTTGAGCTTCTGTTAGACAGATTCCATTTGGTTTCTCAAGGAGAGGCTACACAGTCTTGCCATCTACCTGTCCATTCAGATAGGACAGGTTAAACCTGATACAGAGGGCGATTTCTTTTGGCCTACTGCCCTTGTATATTTTGTATATGGCGCTTTCACCATGGATCACCTGTAAATAAATCTACACTCCGAGCACTTCAACCTGCCTTGCCGTCTGCTGATTTCATGCCCTTATGGTTGCTACAAATAATGAAACGGCCGTCTGGTAGCCTCAAAAAATAGACAAGGATTTGTAGTTGAGTAAAAAAAATCCTCATCAGTCTGCACACAATACCCCACAATGACAAAGCAAAAACAGGTTTAGATATTTTTGCAAATGTATTTAAAAAAAAAATGAAATGTACATAATTATTCAGACCCTTTACTCAGTACTTTGTTGAAGCACCTTTGGCAGCGATTACAGCCTAGAGTCTTCTTGGGTATGACGCTACAAGCTTGGCTCACCTGTATTTGGGGAGTTTCTCCCATTCTTCTCTGCAGATCCTCTCAAGTCGGGTTGGATGGGGAGCGTCGCTGCGCAGCTATCTTCAGGTCTCTCCAGAGATGTTTGATCGGGTTCAAGTCTGGACTCTGGCTGGGCCGCTCAAGGACATTCAGAGGCTTCTCCCGAAGCCACTGCTGTGTTGTCTTGGCTGTGTGCGTAGGGTCGTTGTCCTGTTGGAAGGTGAACCTTTGTCCCAGTCTGAGGACCTGAGCGCTCTGGAGCAAGGATCTCTCTGTACTTGCTCCATTCATCTTTCCCTCAATCCTGACACTTAATTATTATTTTTCTTAAATCTTAATTTAACTAGGCTTAAAAACATCCCCACAGCATGATACTGCCACCACCATGCTTCACCATAGGGATGGTGCCAGATATCCTCCAGATGTGACACTTGGCATTCAGGCCAAAGAGTTAAATCTTGGTTTCATCAGACTAGAGAATCTTGTTTCTCATGTTCTGAGAGTCCTGTCATGTGCCTTTTACTGAGGAGTGGCTTCCGTCTGTCCACTCTGCCATAAAGGCCTGATTGGTGGAGTGCTGCAGAGATGGTTGTCTGTCACGCCCTGGTCTTAGTATTTTGTGTTTTCTTTATTATTTTGGTCAGGCCAGGGTGTGACATGGGTTATTTATGTGGTGTGTTTTGTCTTGGGGTTTTTGTAGGTTATGGGATTGTGGTATAGTAGAGTTGTCTAGGTAAGTCTATGGTTGCCTAGAGTGGTTCTCAATCAGAGGCAGGTGTTTATCGTTGTTTCTGATTGGGAACCATATTTAGGCAGCCATATTCTTTGAGTGTGTCGTGGGTGATTGTTCCTGTCTCTGTGTTTGTTTGCACCAGATAGGGCTGTTTCGGTTGTTCATGTTACGTTTTGTGTTTTTGTATTATCTTTATTAAAGATGTATCAAGATAACCATGCTGCATTTTAGTCCGATCCCTGCTACACCTCTTCAGAGGAAGAGGAGGAAGAAAACCTTAACAGTTGTCTTTCTAGAAGGTTCTCCTATCTCCACAGAGGAACTCTGGAGCTCTGTCAGAGTGACCATCGGGTTCTGGTTAACAAGGCCCTTCTCCCCCGATTGCTCAATTTGGCTGGGCAGCCAGCTCTAGGAAGAGTCTTGGTGGTTCCAAATTTCTTCCATTTAAGAAAGATGGGGGCCACTGTGTTCTTGGGGATTTTAAATGTAGAATGAAATGCTTTGTTACCCTTCACAAGATTGGTGCTTCGACACAATCCTGTATCGGAGCTCTACGGACAATTCCTTCGACCTCATGGCTTGGTTTTTGCTCTGACATGCACTGTCAACTGTGGGACCTTATATAGTCAGGTGTGTGCCTTTCCAAATCATGTCCAATCAATTGAATTTACACCAGGTGGACTCCAGTAAAGTTGTAGAAACATCTCAAGGATTATTAATGAAAACAGGATGCACCTGAGCTCATTTTCAAGTCTCATAGCAAAGGGTCTGAACACTTATGTCATTTGCAAAATTTGTAAAAACCTGTGTTCACTTTGTCATTATGACGTATTGTGTGTAGATTGATGAGGATTTTAAAAAATCCATTTAGAATAAGGCTGTAACGTAACAAAATGTGGAAAAAGTCAATGTGTCTGAATACTTTCCGAATGCACTGTATATTGACATCACTTTCCCAGAATATAGTTTACATTTAAGCTACTATGGCTGGATTCAATCTGTGTTGCAAAATATCTCTATTAAAATATGTGAATTGTTAATCGCGCTATGAAGTGGATATTCAGTGCTATGGATTGAATAGGGCCCTTAGTTTTCGATCATAGCAGTGCAGGTCATAGCAGTGCTGTTTTCATTTGTGACCAGTGTGACATTTACCTCTGAAGGCATCTCATGTATAAGTCCTCTCTCCTCCTCTCCTCCTCTCTGCAGGATTGCTGCTGGTGGCGGGAGGACAGGCAGGCGGATTTTGAGATTTGTAGACAAAATTGCTAAGTCTAAGTACTTCCAGAAGGCGACAGAGAATGAGTACATCAAAAAGAAGATTGAGGAGATGTCCAACACGCCCCTGCTGCTGGCAGTGGAGGTTCAGGAGCTTTCTGGGACACTGGCTGTCAACATCCCTCCTCCCCCTACTGATAGAATATGGTACGGCCCACACTCAACATCCCTCCTTCCCCTACTGATAGAATATGGTATGGACCACACTCAACATCCCTCCTCCCCCTACTGATAGAATATGGTACGGACCACACTCAACATCCCTCCTCCCCCTACTGATAGAATATGGTACGGACCACACTAAACATCCCTCCTCCCCCTACTGATAGAATATGGTACGGACCACACACAACAACCCTCCTCCCCCTACTGATAGAATATGGTACGGACCACACTCAATATCGCTCCTCCCCCTACTGATAGAATATGGTACGGACCATACTCAATATCCCTTCCCCCCTACTGATAAAATATGGTACAGCCAACACTCCATATCCCTCCTCCCCCTACTGATAGTATATGGTATGACCCACTCTCACTCAAAGTTACTCTATGACACAGATCATGAACTCGATTCAGCCGGATGATTTCTTCTTGAGCAGAAGGTCAGGGGGCCTGAACATAATTGCAAATAATTTGTAGACTGCAAATTGACCGGAAGAAGCCCAAACAGATATAATATTTGACCATAACATAATCATTTCAAACCTTGCTTACATTTGTATACGATCACGTGTCTCTTTATTATGCACGGGAGTACTTGGGAACAGATTTCCAAAATTATAATGTCTTGGAGATGACTTCCTGGTGTTTTTACAGAACGCTGCAACCCGCCTGGTATTCAACCTTCCCACGTTCTCTCATCTCACCCCATTTTGCCACACACCACTCCACTGGCTTCCATTCGAGGCTTGCATCCATTACAAGACCATGTTGTTTACTCCCCCCCCCCCCGCCTCCCCAATTCAAACAACCTTCTAGCTCTGACTCACAGCTTTTACTCTACGTTATTGAGGAAAAAATGTCAACTCAGCAAAGAAAAACGTCCTCTCACTGTCAACTGTGTTTATTTTCAGCAAACTTAACATGTGTAAATATTTGTATGAACATAACAAGATTCATCAACTGAGACATAAACTGAACAAGTTCCACAGACATGTGACTAACAGAAATTGAATAATGTGTCCCTGAACAAAGGGGGGTCAAAATCAACAGTAACAGTCAGTATCTGGTGTGGCCACCAGCTGCATTAAGTACAGTACTGCAATGCATCTCCCCCTCATGGACTGCACCAGATTTGCCAGTTCTTGCTGTGAGATGTTTCCCCACTCTTCCACCAAGGCACCTGCAAGTTTCCGGACATTTCTGTGGGGAATGGCCCTAGCCCTCACCCTCCGATCCAACAGCTCCCAGACGTGCTCAATGGGCTTGAAATCCGGGCTCTTCGCTGGCCATGGCAGAACACTGACATTCCTGTCTTGCAGGAAATCACGCGCAGAACGAGCAGTATGGCTGGTGGCATTGTCATGCTGAAGGGTCATGTCAGGATGAGCCTGCAGGAAGGGTACCACATGAGGGAGGAGGATGTCTTCCCTGTAACGCACAGCGTTGAGATTGCCTGCAATGACAACAAGCTCAGTCCGATGATACTGTGACACACTGCCCCAGACCATGACGGATCCTCCACCTCCAAATCGATTCCGCTCCAGAGTACAGGCTCATTCCTTCGATGATAAACACGAATCCGAACGCCACCCCTGGTGAGACAAAACCGCAACTCGTCAGTGAAGAGCACTTTTCTCCAGTCCTGTCTGGTCCAGCAACGGTGTGTTTGTGCCCATTGGCGACGCTGTTGCCGGTGATGTCTGGTGAGGACCTGCCTTACAACAGGCCTACAAGCCCTCAATCTAGCCTCTCTCAGGCTATTGCGGACAGTCTGAGCACTGATGGAGGGATTGTGCGTTCCTGGTGTAACTCGGGCAGTTGTTGTTGCCGTCCTGTACCTGTCCCGCAGGTGTGATGTTCGGATGTACTGATCCTGTGCAGGTGTTGTTACACGTGGTCCATACTGTCTGCCTGTAGCGCTGTCTTAGGCGTCTCACAGTACGGACATTGCAATTTATTGCCCTGGCCACATCTGCAGTCCTCTTACCTCCTTGCAGCATGCCTAAGGCACGTTCACACAGATGAGCAGGGACCTTGGGCATCTTTCTTTTGGTGTTTTTCAGAGTCAGTAGAAAGGCCTCTTTAGTGTCCTAAGTTTTCATAACTGTGACCTTAATTGCCTACCGTCTGTAAGCTGTTAGTGTATTAACGACCGTTCCACAGGTGCATGTTCATTGATTGTTTATGGTTCATTGAACAAGCATGGGAAACAGTGTTTAAACCCTTTACAATGAAGATCTGTGAAGTTATTTGGATTTTTACTAATTATCTTTGAAGGGTCCTATATTTGTGCATGTGTGTGTGTATTCCAGGTACAGTTTCTGTGTGCCTCCCAAGCTGGACCTGCGTGTCAGACCCAAGCTGGGGGAGAGGGAGGTCACCTTCTGTCACGTGACCGAGTGGATCGAGAAGAAGCTGCAGGATGAATTTGAGGTTAGACTTCTCTTTCCTTTCCTACTGCTATACCTCCTCTTTTCCTCTCTCTCTCTCTCTTTCTCTCTCTCTCCTCCCCCTCCCTTTCCTACCCTTGTATCTCTCACCTCTCGCCCTCCCTTGTCTTTTCTCATCCAGCTCTTCCTCTTTTACTCTCCCCTGCCTCCCCTTCCCCCCAAATCCCAAGTAAGACAATCTATCCCCAATAAAACAATTAATCTATCTTCTCTCCATTCCAGAAAGTATTTGTGCTGCCCAACATGGACGACATCTACCTGCCTCTGATGCATTCTGGGATGGACAGTCCTCCAGCTGGGCTGCTGGAGGAGTGTCCAGCCCAGTCGTCACACTCACAACACTCCTCCATGGAGTCCATCGAGAGGATCTCCCAGGACAATACTGCTGCAGACTTGGACTTGGACTACACTGAACAAAAATATGAACTCAACATGTAAAGTGTTGGTCCCATGTTTCATGAGCTGAAATAAAGGAGAATTTCTGTCTGTTATAAAGCCATTTTGTGGGGAAAAACTATTTCTGATTGGCTGGACCTGGCTTCCCACCAAGTGAAATCCATAGATTAGGAACAAATGTACTTATTTAAATTGTCTGATTTCCTTATGTGAACTGTAACTCAGCAACATATTTGAAATTGTTGCATGTTGCGTTTTTTTTGTTCAGTATAGATGTGCCACCAAATGTAGTGAGATACTGTATATTACAGACTTTAAGTGATACCTTTGGTCAATGTTTACATGTGAGGAACAGTAAAGAGATGTGTGTTTGCGTGTTGATTTCCTTTTTTACAGTTCAATGTCCTTTTGATCAGACAGTCCATATTTAATACGTGAAAGATGAAAACGATCGTTGAATAAAACCAAGACATATAGAAATGTTTTTATGTCATGATTTTAATCATTCAAGGTTTGGATTTGCAAGAATACAATAATCAACCTAATAGAAACATTATGAAAATGAAACATTCCATCAGAATACATCTGCAGTCTGTACAAAACACACCAAAATGAAATTAAAAGTTTAATTAAAATACAAACCTCTCTAATTTTCATAGTTCCGCATAATCATTATTTGATATAAAAACCCCTATGTCTTTTAAAACGTCATTAATCATTTGTAAAATACAAAAATAAACCCTGTTCCCATCTTAGGAGCTGCTGCTTGTGTTACTCTCCTCTGTAGTCTCCCCCTCTCCATATCCCTCATACACCTCTCCTTCCCCCTCTCCATATCCCTCATACACCTCTCCTTCCCCCTCTCCATATCCCTCATACACCTCTCCTTCCCCCTCTCCATATTCCTCTCCCTCACCCTCCTGTCCCTCCTCTGCCTCTCCCATGACCTCTAGACTCTCACAGATGAGTGCCACCTGCCTCCTAACTTGTGTCTGCATTCTCCTCATCTTCCTCCGGAGGGCGCTAGCGATGGCTCTGTGGTTCTGCCTCTGGGACTCCACCTGCTGCTTCAGCCGCCTGGGGTAACCATAATCATCATCAAAGAGGATTCATCCATTTACACCAAGATCATTTGTATATTGTCAAGGGGAAATTCTAGCCTGGAATCCAAACTGAAGCAGTTGTGTTGGTTCTGGGTGGCCTGTGTGAGCAGAGCACCACAGTCCATGGGGCAGAGCTGGCTCCAGGGCTGACCGGTGCACCAAGGAACTCCTCAGACAGAGGGAAGGTGGCCGAGCAACCATCATTGTTACACTGCATGGGAGAGTGAGAAGGGGAGAGAGGAGAGGAAGTGGAAGACTGTGGGAAAGTGCAAGTCAAAGATTGTGGTCAGTTGTTTACAAGATTTAGGGATAGTTCTGCATTTACTGGGGGGGGGGGGGGACTGATCCAGTTTAAGGTGTCATAGAAAACAAAACAAAACGATGTGAAACATATTTTCATGACCCTCCCATTGTACTCTACTGTACTGTAAAAAAAATTGCTCATTTTTATGACCCCAAATAACCATAAATGTAGCGACCCTGTGTTTATAAACGTGGATATCGACTTTACCACTTTTGTGGCGCAGTCGATGCCACGCAGGGCTACAGGCTAGAACGTTGAGGGTTCGCCGACCAGAACAGACGAGCTCAGTCTCCTTGCCTGTATCATTTACACTACGATCAGAGCCGGCTGCAGGCAACGATCAACTAGGAGGAAATCACATTTTCAACCATTTGAATTATTGGGACAGTAAAGTATTTTTTGTACTTTTGACTCTATATTTGACACGTTTGGATTTAAAGTGCAGACTGTCAGCTCTAATTAGAGGGTCTTTTCATCCATATTGGGTGAACTGTTTATAAATGACAAATTACTTTTAGAGGAGCAAAAGTATTGGGTCAAATTCACTTATATTTTTATTAAAGTTAAGTATTTGCATATTCATAGCATGCAATGACCACATCAAGCTTGTGACTACAAATCTATTGGATGATTTTTCTGTTTGTTTTGGTTGTGCTTCAGATGATCTTTTAGAATGAATGGTAAATAATGTATTGTGTCATTTCGGAGTCACTGTTATTGTAAATAAGAATATCATGTGTTTCTGAACACTTCTACATGAATGTGGATGCTACCATGATTACGGATAATCCTGAATGAATGAATAATGATGAGTGAGAAAGTTACAGAGGCATTAATATCATACCCCCATTGGTAACTTTCTCACTCGTGAATATTCACAGTTTTCTCCCCTAAAATTGGGGCGAACATGTACGAACAATTCAAATTATAGCTGACAGTCTGCCCTTTAACCTCATAGTCATTGTATAATTTCAAATCCAAACTTTTGGAGTTTAATAAAGAAATGCTTCACTACCTCAATAATTAAGGAGGGCACTGTATGTTCACACAGTACAAGTGATTGGGATTGCACAATAAAGTTGGGAACTTATTTCCATTGTGGTCCCTATTATTTACATAGATACATATACAATACATAGATGCAGACACATTACATAGATACAGACACATTATATAGATACAGACACATTACATAGATACAGACACATTACATAGATACAGACACATTATATAGATACAGACACATTACATAGATGCAGACACAATACATAGATACAGACACATTACATAGATGCAGACACATTACATAGATACAGACACATTACATAGATACAGACACATTACATAGATACAGACACATTATATAGATACAGACACATTACATAGATACAGACACATTACATAGATACAGACACATTACATAGATACAGACACATTACATAGATACAGACACATTATATAGATACAGACACATTACATAGATACAGACACATTATATAGATACAGACACATTACATAGATGCAGACACAATACATAGATACAGACACATTACATAGATGCAGACACATTACATAGATACAGACACATTACATAGATACAGACACATTACATAGATACAGACACATTATATAGATACAGACACATTACATAGATGCAGACACATTATATAGATACAGACACATTACATAGATACAGACACATTACATAGATACAGACACATTACATAGATACAGACACATTATATAGATACAGACACATTATATAGATACAGACACATTACATAGATACAGACACATTACATAGATACAGACACATTATATAGATACAGACACATTACATAGATGCAGACACAATACATAGATACAGACACATTACATAGATACAGACACATTACATAGATGCAGACACATTATATAGATACAGACACATTACATAGATACAGACACATTACATAGATACAGACACATTATATAGATACAGACACATTACATAGATACAGACACATTACATAGATGCAGACACATTACATAGATACAGACACATTATATAGATACAGACACATTATATAGATACAGACACATTACATAGATACAGACACATTACATAGATACAGACACATTATATAGATACAGACACATTACATAGATGCAGACACATTACATAGATACAGACACATTACATAGATACAGACACATTACATAGATACAGACACATTATATAGATACAGACACATTACATAGATACAGACACATTACATAGATACAGACACATTATATAGATACAGACACATTACATAGATACAGACACATTACATAGATGCAGACACATTACATAGATACAGACACATTACATAGATACAGACACATTATATAGATACAGACACATTACATAGATACAGACACATTACATAGATGCAGACACATTACATAGATACAGACACATTACATAGATACAGACACATTATATAGATACAGACACATTACATAGATACAGACACATTACATAGATACAGACACATTATATAGATACAGACACATTACATAGATACAGACACATTACATAGATACAGACACATTACATAGATACAGACACATTATATAGATACAGACACATTACATAGATACAGACACATTACATAGATACAGACACATTATATAGATACAGACACATTACATAGATACAGACACATTACATAGATACAGACACATTACATATATACAGACACATTACATAGATACAGACACATTACATAGATACAGACACATTACATAGATACAGACACATTACATAGATACAGACACATTACATAGATACAGACACATTACATAGATACAGACACATTACATAGATACAGACACATTATATAGATACAGACACATTACATAGATACAGACACATTACATAGATGCAGACACATTACATAGATACAGACACATTATATAGATACAGACACATTATATAGATACAGACACATTACATAGATACAGACACATTACATAGATACAGACACATTATATAGATACAGACACATTACATAGATGCAGACACATTACATAGATACAGACACATTACATAGATACAGACACATTACATAGATACAGACACATTATATAGATACAGACACATTACATAGATACAGACACATTACATAGATACAGACACATTATATAGATACAGACACATTACATAGATACAGACACATTACATAGATGCAGACACATTACATAGATACAGACACATTACATAGATACAGACACATTATATAGATACAGACACATTACATAGATACAGACACATTACATAGATGCAGACACATTACATAGATACAGACACATTACATAGATACAGACACATTATATAGATACAGACACATTACATAGATACAGACACATTACATAGATACAGACACATTATATAGATACAGACACATTACATAGATACAGACACATTACATAGATACAGACACATTACATAGATACAGACACATTATATAGATACAGACACATTACATAGATACAGACACATTACATAGATACAGACACATTATATAGATACAGACACATTACATAGATACAGACACATTACATAGATACAGACACATTACATATATACAGACACATTACATAGATACAGACACATTACATAGATACAGACACATTACATAGATACAGACACATTACATAGATACAGACACATTACATAGATACAGACACATTACATAGATACAGACACATTACATAGATACAGACACATTACATAGATACAGACACATTACATAGATGCAGACACATTACATAGATACAGACACATTATATAGATACAGACACATTACATAGATACAGACACATTACATAGATACAAACACATTACATAGATACAGACAAAAAGCTTATACTGTTCACTCATTAGCCAGATTTTGACATTCTTTTAAAACGTGATTATGGTTGGTATGGCTTTGAGTTACTGTGGTAGTTTGTTCCACTCAACAAATTGGTCTATAAAAATGTGTTCTTACCAGATGGATTTAAACAGTGAGTAGTCGAGTCTCTGGCTCTGGTATTATGCTGGTGAACATCTCTAACAAATAAAACATATTTGGATAGGTATCTGGAGTCCATAATAATTCTGTGGACCAGACCAGGTTCAATTAATTCTACTCTTTTTTTTCCCACAGATAGCCTGCTTAGCTGCTTAAAATGTTTGACCTCCACAAGGGGAGAATTTGAGCACAATTCTTACAGGCTTGTTTTGGCTGGTCTTTAGCTTATTCTTTAGATGCTTGGGGCTGCTGTTGAACCATGATGTGCAGCATAATCAAACTGACACTGGACTAGCGCATTTGAGTCTTTAGGGTGTCAATGTCAAGCCATTTTGAGCATGCAGGAATTGTATTTTGGACGAACGTGCACATGCCTACAGGAGACTTTTGAAGTGGCCTATTCAGATTGAAACATTGTACCTGTGTTTATGTCACTTCTAAAGGCACTACATTTTGAAGATGAAATGACACATTTGGGCTCTAATGAAGCGTTAGGTTCTAGGTGCGCTAGGATCCGTTTCTCAGATTGGAGGTTGTAGCAGTTCGCTTGTTAAGCTTTCCTTAATATCTAGGCCTGTTGGGGGCATATGTGGCCTCATTATTATAGGATGATTTGGGAGAATTACAATCCTCAACAGACAGCACATCTCAGTATCAGAAGTAAAAATACAGCCTAGACTGGCCTGTTAGTACCTTTTTAGAACGTATAAACTGCCGAGGGTAGACCCACAACTAATCCAAATGGAATGAAATATCACAAGGCCTTTGCACCATTATTCAAATGACATTTTCACTGCAGCCTCTAGTAGAAACTCACTTGAAAACAATAATGCAAGTATACATTGTATTGTGGTGTTGTAGGCTAGTCTAGGTAGGATCATTGTAATGTGGTGTTGTAGGCTAGTCTAGGTAGGATCATTGTATTGTGGTGTTGTAGGCTAGTCTAGGTAGGATCATTGTATTGTGGTGTTGTAGGCTAGTCTAGGTAGGGTCATTGTATTGTGGTGTTGTAGGCTAGTCTAAGTAGGATCATTGTATTGTGGTGTTGTAGACTAGTCTAGGTAGGATCATTGTATTGTGGTGTTGTAGACTAGTCTAGGTAGGATCATTGTATTGTGGTGTTGTAGGCTAGTCTAGGTAGGATCATTGTATTGTGGTGTTGTAGGCTAGTCTAGGTAGGATCATTGTATTGTGGTGTTGTAGACTAGTCTAGGTAGGATCATTGTATTGTGGTGTTGTAGGCTAGTCTAGATAGGATCATTGTATTGTGGTGTTGTAGGCTAGTCTAGGTAGGATCATTGTATTGTGGTGTTGTAGGCTAGTCTAGGTAGGGTCATTGTATTGTGGTGTTGTAGGCTAGTCTAGGTAGGATGTATTGTGGTGTTGTAGGCTAGTCTAGGTGTGATAATTTTATTGTCCCTAAACAAGATCAAGCGTTCTGAACTGCATGTCTTAGGTCTTCACTGTTTTTTCATGAACAATAAAGGCACCTTGCCTCTAACCTGCCTATCATCTATTCCTAATTGTTCTTATGGATTAATATTGAAAATGTATGCAGCTTTGAAGGCATTTATGTGTGGTATGATTGCTAATTAGCCTATTGCAGATCTGGACAAACAATCCACCTACCAGTATTGTCACTATGAATGGTGAATAGAGGGCAGGATAGACAGTTAGATTGTATAGACCTGTGGTATATTTAAGCAACAAGGCACGAGGGGTGTGGTATATGGCCAAAATAGCACGGCTAAGAGCTGTTCTTGTGCACGATGTAACGCGGAGTGCCTGGATACAGCCCTTAGCCGTGGTATATTGGCCATGTACCACAAACTCCTGAGGTGCCTTATTGTTATTATAAACTGCTTACCAAAATAATTACAACAGTAAAAATACATTTTTTGTCATAACTGTGGTATATGGTCTGATATACCACAGCTTTCAGCCAATCAGATTTCAGGGCTCAGTTTATAATAAAAGTTGATGTGCTGAAAAGTAATGCATAAGGGAAGTACCAACACACCTTGATATAGAGGAGGCACGTGCAAGCAGATGAGCAAATTTGGCAACACTCTTAGAAAAAAGGGTTCTTCGGCTGTCCCCATAGGAGAACTCTTTTTGGTTCCAGGTAGAACCCTTTTTGGTTCCAGGTAGAACCCTTTTGGGTTCCATGAGGAACCCTCTGTAGAAAAGTTTCTACATGTAACCCAAAATGGTTCTACCTGCAACCAAAAAGGGTTCCTTAAAGAGTTCTCCTATGTGGGCAGCCGAAAAACCCTTTAATGTTCTAGGTAGCACTTTTTTTTCTAAGAGTGTAAGGATGGAAAAAATAGTAAAACAGGCCATAAAAATGAATGTAGACAGTAAAAAAATCAACTACCCTCTCCTGTGCCCAATAATAAACAACACAACACCCCTAAAACAAAAACAAAAGTTTGACAAGCCTCCCATGAGTTCCTCTATGCTTGAAAAATCTAATTTCCTGCCTACTGTGTGACCCTCACACATTGCTTCTTGAGAAAAAGGAAACCCATTACTTTGTAAAAGAAACATTGAGCAACATTAGGCTGTCATGACTCACCTTAATCCCGAGGTGGCTGATAGTTTTCCTCAATTTGTACATGACAAACATAAAGCTGGACCTGATAGGTTTCCTACAGTAGGGACATGTCTCCTGTCTAGAGAGAAAGCAGAATTGAATCAATAAAATAAAATGTTAGTCTTCCACAGTAGAAACCTGAAGAAACTAGATGGTCATCAAATTTAAGCACTGTGAAAACGTGCCAAAAATCAACATTTTGTGTCCCAGAAACAGGTTGCTTCATACCTTTCATAATAACACAGCTACTACCTTTTCTTATGAATAATCCAGTTAAGGTTACACTGAGGACATGACCCAGTGTACTGTACCTCCTGAGCCACTGTAGGATGCAGATCTTGCAGAAGAAATGGTTCCAGGCCACTCTGACAGGACACCTCAGGACAGATCTACAGATGGTGCAGAGCAGATCATAGTCTGGACCGTCCACAAACAGGTCCACGTCGTAACACACACACACACACACACACACACACACACACACACACACACACACACACACACACACACACACACACACAAACACAAACACACACACACACTACTTTAGGTAGTTCTGAATCAAAGGAATGTCAAAAGCAGTAAGTTAGTCAAATCAAAGCCACTTTGTTATAATAAATCAGAATCCGTGAAAAGGAACACAGGAAGAATCAAATCCCCCCCAACAATGTTATGTGGTTGACGATTTACAACATCCAGGCACTTTTTTATATTTCCTTTTTCCATGTGTTCCTGTCAATGACCCCATTCAATATCAACCAGCAGATGTATTTTGTTCTCGAAAATCATAATCCATATTCCATCCGTAAAGTCACTGTTCATTATAATTTACATTTCCTAACTCACCATATTTCCCCTGCTCTATTTTCAATTGTCATGAGGTCACAGTTGCCACTGTTTTCATTCCCACAGCTCAGCCCCTCACTCCCTTAGTTAGGACTAGCCTACATGTCAACAGCACAAACACATACACAAACAAATAGTCATTAGTGCCGAGCCACAACAATACACTGCTAAAACACACTGGAAATAAAACATCAACTGACCAGTAATCATTCAGCTCCATGTCATTCCTCTTCTCTGAAGTTTTAGGGCCCACACTATAGTACTTACTGTTTGGCTCAAAACTCATGATAATGTCCAGAGCTAGTGATTTCACCACCTGGGTCTTTTTTTCTCTACCTCTCTTTACTGCTTTGACTAGATGTTGCCATGGAAACGGAAATAGGGCTTTGAATGGCGGCTGGCTCTAGAGCTTCCAAACCAAACACATTCTCTAGCTATTGTTCTGACTGACTGACACATTGAATGGGCTACTATGAATAGGCTTCTTTCAGAACTCAGCTGAGGTCTCTAATCAATAAAAGTACACTTTCAATTTTAATGGCCTTTTAAAGGCAGTAACAGCCAACTTAATTTTGTAGTTTACTTTATATATCATGCATTTCAGAACTTTTGTATGTGACATTGGCTGAAGGTTTTCATGAGAACCAAGGTTTTTAAAAGCGTGCCATTATTTTGCATATTTGAAAACCTGTGGTGTTTACAGATGTAGGATTTTAATTTGAGCCAGTTTGCTACTGCAGGAAAATAATCCTGTAAATGTAAATTATTATGTGGATTATGAATCTTGAAAACACACCAACTTGCTACGTATGCTTAGGAAGACAATGCACAGGTCTCACTTACTGGCTAAATGTTTCTAAACATCTGGTAAGGATGGAGACAGGGCGAAGTTGTTACTCAGCAATGTTGGTAGTGTGAGAATTCTGGATACTGATTATTATTGACGCCTGTGTGACGGGTATCTGCAGATACCTGGCCTGTCGAGTGAGATGATTGAGATGATGCTTTGACTGGTCTTATTAAGTCACCTTTCTTAAGCGCCACATGTATGCTGATCCCTCCTTTATTCTTAATTGAATGGATGCCAACTTGTGACATGTTTTGAGTACGTTGCACTGATCTCACTTACTGGAAAAATGTTACAGGCATCCAGTAAATTGGAGACATGGGAATGCTTTTTTATATATCAGCAATGAGTTAGGTTAAAGTTCAATTGAATAATCTCCTGATGCATACAAATCTTTATTATCTTTCTTACAGTCTTAAACCTTCCCTTAAAAACATTCCCACCAGTAAATCATTGATCCCTAAACAATTCCCGTCAGGAACGTTCCCTCGTCTTTGCCGTCCCTTTCCATTAAATATGTTCCCATTTGCCCAATAAGCCGTCATTCTTTTAGCAACACCTGTGTGCAATAAGCAAGCATGGCACTATGCCATGTGGCAAAATGTATCTACTCTTCCCAGCATCTACATGTTTTATCAGTGTTCTTCCTTGTGTTTGGATGAAGGAGTCATAATGTCAACACAATTAACTCTTTGTTACTGACCGCAAATGCCACTCCTAAAGTACACGGTTGATTTGCTTTAGTAGCAATAGTGGGAATTACAGACGCAATCAGAGATGTAATGAATTGGAAACTCCACATTCTTCTCTTTTATGTATTTCCTTTATTGTTTTATTGACATATTTTTCACTGTCTAGATATAGTGGGCTACTATAATCTGCTTGTGATAAGGCATGGATTGCTGCTGTGAGTACTCTATTTCTCAGAGAAACTATGAGAATACCTTCATTATTTAACATACTAATAAATGGGTCATAAACTGCTTTTTCGTTTTCTTGTTTTGAAAAGCAAAACATATATTGTCCGTGAAGATTTATATTGAGTATGATACGTTTAAGAGACATTTATGTCCGAAAATAAGAATACATTTTACTGTAGTATGAGTCATGTTAACCAAGGCCTTATCTCAACATGTAGAGAGAGGTTATTTACCAACAACAACAACTTGAGAGACAAACTCATTTATCATCCAGCAATGTACAGGCCAAGGAGACTTAATCCTTATGACAGACAAGACTGGTAGAGATCAAAGAGAAAGGGGGATACCTAGTCAGTTGTACAACTGAATGCCTTCAACTGAAATGTGTCTTCCGCATTTAACCCAGCCCTTCTGAATCTGAGAGGTGTGGGGGGGGCTGCCGTAATCGACATCCACAGCGCCCAGGGAACAGTGGGATAACTGTCTTGCTCAGGGGCAGAACAACAGAGTTTTACCTTGTCAGCACATTGATTCAATCCAGCAACCTCCTGGTTACTGGCCCAACACTCTAACCACTAGGCTACCTGCCTAAAACAACCACGTTACATAACATACTGTTATTCTCACCTCAATTAGAAGCAAATCTACAATCTCACACTAAAATGCCGGAAAGTGTCATGGCAATCCCTATGACTGCATTTAAGGAATGCATTTAATTATTCAGTTTAAGCAAGCTAGCAGGTAGCTTAGCGGTTAAGAGCATTTGGCCAGTAACCAAAATGTTCAAACCCCTGAGCTGACTAGGTGAAAAATCAGTCGATGACCCCTTGGGCAAGGTACATAACACTAATTGCTCTTGTAAGTCACTCTGGATAAGAGGGTCCTTGAACATGTAAGTAATCTTCCATTTGAAATGAATGGAATTGAACTCATTTGGAAAGATAAAAGAGTCCAAGAAAAAGTGAGTAATGTGAATCAGAATCTCAGCTCCTCAATCGCTTTGAGTGCACCAGTCCCTCCTGCAGCAGCACCCCCACAACAGATGCTGCCACCCCCTTGCTTCACGTTTTGGATGGTGTTCTTCGGCTTGCAAGCCTCCCCCTTTTTCCTCCAAACATAACGATGGTCATTATGGCCAAACAGATCTATTTTTGTTTCATCAGACCAGAGGACATTTCAAAAAGTTACAATATTTATCCCAATGTGCAGTTGCAAACCGTAGTCTGGCTTCTTTATGGCGGTTTTGAAGCAGTGGCTTCTTCTTTGCTGAGCGGCCTTTCAGGTTATGTTGATATAGGACTCGTTTTACTGTGGATATAGATACTTTGTACCTGCTTCCTCCAGCATCTTCACAAGGTCCTTTGCTGTTGTTCTGGGATTGATTTGCGTTTTTCGAACATCTGTAAGAGACAGAACGCGTCTCCTTCCTGAGCGGTATGACGGCTGCATGGTCTCATGGTGTTTATAGCGGCGTACCATAGTTTGTACAGATGAGCGTGGTACCTTCAGGCGTTTGGAAATTGCTCCCAAGGATGAACCAGACTTGTGGAGGTCTACAATTATTCTTCTGAGGTCTTGGCTGACATCTTTTGATTTTCCCATGATGTCAAGCAAAGAGGCACTGAGTTTGAAGGTAGGCCTTGAAATACATCCACAGGTACACCTCCAATTGATTTAAATTATGTCAATTAGCCTATCAGAAGCTTCTAAAGCCATGACATCATTTTCTGAAATTTTCCAAGCTGTTTAAAGGCACAGTCAGCTTAGTGTATGTAATCTTCTGACCCACTGGAATTGTGATAGTGAATTATAGTGAAATAATCCGTCTGTAAACAATTGTTGGAAAAATGACTTGTGTCATGCACAAAGTAGATGTCCTAACCGACTTGCCAAAACTATAGTTTGTTAACAAGACATTTGTGGAGTGGTTGAAAAACTAGTTTTAATGACTCCAACCTAACTGTATGTAAACTTCTGACTTCAATTGTATATACTTGAATGTACTACTATGACGATTACTACTATGATTTGACTTTTCATTAAGTTGAAAAAAAAAACAGATATTTTTTGTAACAAATCAAATCAAAGTTTATTGGTCTCGTACAGGTGCAGCAAAAAGCTCCTATAGCGCAGTAATACAATACCAATACGCCAATTATCCAGGAAGTCCACAACAAGAAAGAAATGCATCCCCTATACAGTAAACATGTGTTTAAAATGAAGTTGCTGGGGCCTTTTTGATGGGTGGGGGGAAATATGGTACTGTAATACCGTAATATATACCATTACGTAGAAGACACTTTTATCAAAAGTGACAACAGTGCACACATGTTGGTATGTGACCGCAGTGGGAATTGAACCCACAACTCTGGTGTTGCTAGCGCCATGCTCTTTTGAACTGAGCCACGTACAGGACCACTACAATACATAAGTACAATACAATACTGTAAAATACAATACATAATTACTATACAGGTGGAAGATATATAAAACATGACCACTGTAAAAAAAATAAGACTTGGAAAGAGAGAAGACAAATACATTGAATTAAGTTTATAGGATAATGTTGATTGCATATAAGGCATACAGAGAGTAATGATAAATACTTACAGTAAAATTCCAGTATGGAATAACAGTGACTTCAGACACCAATAGAAGAATGATATGGAGGCTACAACAAACAAACCAGTCATTGGTCAACTCTAAAGGGGTAGAACGAGAGCATTTCCATGCATTTCAATAATACATTGAAACTGAACCCTCTTGAAAATGCCCCTCTGGAAACAAATGCGCAATTTCAACATCATAATGAAAATCATTCTACAATATTAAAGCAAAGTAGATACAAATTATATCATACAAGCATACTATATTTAATTCTGTGTCATCCCGTATCTTTCAGAGACAACCGTGTCTCATTCCTTCATATTAAAATCAGACAGGAAAGGTGCATTGAAAATATCATCAGAATATAATGTTTCATCTCAAAATAGAAAAGGGACATTTTTGTGAACATTTGTGTGCTTGTTTCAGCTGTTACCGTGTAGTAATAGGAGTAGTATTATTTATTTGCATGTCAAATTATTATTTTTTTGTTTGGGGCCTACTCTTTAAGGGTATGCACAAATTAAGGAGTGTGGCTTTAAAAGGTTGTGAGCATTTCATGCTAATTTAAATAAGTATAATTAAATAGCAATAGTGTATCAATGATAAATAACATCAGAAAGTTGTCAGCACATTTTAAAGTGCAACACTAGCTAGAGTTCCATCAATTTGGCAAAAGATGTTCAAGCAAATATCTTAATATGCGCACCTAAAAAATAATATTCACATTTCACCTTCTGTCTGTTAACATCAAACTGGCTTCATGAAAATGAAAAGCTGTGCATAATTACGTAGTGCACATAAAAATCACTTATATTTTTTCATTTAACTAATTTAAAAAACAAGTACAGCATGACAATGACACTCTAGGCGATTCTGTGCTTCCAATTGTTTGGCAACAGTTTTGGGAAGGCCCTTTACTGTTTCAGCATGACAATACCCCTGTGCACAAAGCGAGGTCCATACAGAAATGGTTTGTCGGAATCCGTGTGGAAGAACTTGACTGGCCTGCACAGAGCCCTGACCTCAAACCCATCTAACACCTTTGGAATGAATTGGAATGCAGACTGTGAGCCAGGCCTAATCGCCCAACATCAGTGCCCGACCTCACTAATGCTCTTGTGGTTGAATGGAAGTACTGCTACAACATGTAGTGGAAAGCCTTCCCAGAAGAGTGGAGGCTGGTAAAGAAACAGAGGGGGGACCAACTCCATATTAATGACCATGATTTTGGAAGGAGATGTTCGACAAGTAGTTGTTCACATACTTTTGGTCATGTAGTGTATTTCACAGACAAAAACTTATTCCCCTGTTTTACGTATTTTGTTCTGTCAAGAATTTAGAAAGTTTACTAACAATTATACCGTTTCCATCAGTCCTGTAGTGATTTTTTTATTCAACAGGTACTTTACTCATATAAAAATGGTTGGATGGAATTATGGTTAACGTAACATACAGAATAGGCATTTTTATGCCAATGTAACCCTTGTATTGCAAGCCATACTCAAAGTACTGCGCTTCATGTAAAGTCAACCTGGAGAGAATAGTGTAACCCCAAAAACCCCACTCTCCACCACCCACGGCTCCCCATAACCCTAACCCCATCTCCCAGTTCCCCCGCCACCGCTCCCAGCCTTTCTAGTGGGTCTGGACAGGGTCCTGCAGGGAGAACAGTCTCCCTCTGGAGGCCAAGGCAGCCTTGCGGGTCATGGTGGTACACCGGGTCAGGATCTCCTGGGCTCTGGGTCGCGGGGGCACCCTGGGTGCAGTGGTGGGCATCTTACAGGACCCAGTCTCAGACCTGGAGATAGGGCTGGATGACAGACTCTTTTCTGGGATGCTGCAGCCATTGTTAGGCTCCCTTAGCTGGGGTGAAGACCTGGGGCTGTTTGGGGGGCTCTGGGGATCCTCCTCACTGCAGCTGGAAGAAGACGTCCTGACATTCCGGCCTGACGAGCTGATGTCAGAGTTGGAGGACTTGGTCCAGCTGATGCTGCTCTTGCGGATTGCTGGATCCGGATTTGACTCAAGGTCTTCTCTCTCTCTTTGGGATGGAGGGACGGCCATGTCGGGACGGGTCTCAGACAGGAGCTCCAGAGAGCGGGTCTTCTGGAGACAGGAGGCCCGGTACGGATCATTCCTGGGCTGGGTTGATGTGTGCTGTTGCAGCCCTGTCTCCTCATACAGTGTGGGTGGGTAACAGTTGCCAGATTGGCTGTCTCTGCTGGATGCCAAGTTGAGAGTAGAGCTGTCCATGTGGGTTGCCAGATTGAGAGAGGAGCTGTGCAGCTTTCTCTGCAGGTTGTGGAGGCCAGCACGTGGGTTGTTGTAAGGCTGCAGGTACATGGAGGGAGAGTAGCCCGTTCTGCCTTTATACCTGGAGGGGAAAAGAGTTGTGTCACTCAGGGTTCAAAGAGTTTGTTTTTGATTAGAGGACATCTTCTGGTCATGACCCTCATGTCAGAACGTTGAAAGTGGCGCCGTTCGTACCATCACCATCAATCGTCATTTGTCAAAGGGAAACACCAACAAGTGTTATGTTATCCCTACTCTCCTTACTAGTTACCAAATACCTCTGTAAGAAAACCACAGGATTCCCTGATGTATGTCATTTTATTTCAGGTATTAACTTTTGGTGGCCATAATCACGTTTGGAGCGACAATGCATTCAACAGTTCCTCCCACATACCTGCTGCCACACTATCTCAGCTAAGACAGTGAGAGGTTGTACATTCTTTGCATTGTCTTGTATTACAGACCCGACAATGAAACGCAGTGTTGGTTGCTTTGTCTGTGTAGCATTCTGAGAGGCAGACAGGCAGACAGATAGTCAGGCTACAAGTTAACATACCTGATGAGCCACCATCCGTCGTCTGATTTCCTCAGCACCTCGACCACAGAGCCAATAGGAACAGGCACCTCGTCATGCTTCTTAGTGGAGTAACTCCTCACAGCGCAGTAGAGAGTTCCTGAGGGACAAACCAGGAAGCAGGTTAAAACAACAGAGATTCCTTTCTACATCATCTACAGCAAGCCTTCAGGGTATTTATTGATATTGGATCTTGAGAAATCTCAAAACCATGACAGAATGTCTTGTAATGCAATCTCAGTCTGTCATTCTCCATGATGTATATACACTACATGTCTGACAGGAGGCGCTGTGTTGGAGTCACCGTGCCGGCATATTTTGTAAACTATAGAAATGCATTTACTAATGTCTACATTCGTTTTGCCACATGTATTCTATTACAGTCACGTTAATGCATACTTTTACATTATATTATGTGAGCTAAACATAAATATGTCAAATGAAAAATACATGAAAAAGTTTTTTTTTTTTTAAAGTAGAATTGTTTTAGATTACAAATGTTACTGGCCCCACAACAACAAGAAATATATACTTAAATACATGCAATCATATAGAGCCTCACAGTGGAGTCATAATACCCATAAAACACAGCAGTCGAACAGGGAAATAGTTCCAATTGTTTTTCCACCATTCATTTTTCCCATAGGGGATTTTAGAAACATTTAAAATAAGGCCTGTGTTTTGTGTAGACTTACCCTGGCATGACATTTTGATAAGCATGTAAATCTCTCTCGGACAAGGTGACTTTTATCAATATATTCGGCACTATTTACGCTCAGATTCGAAAATGCTAATTATCATCAAAGTAGACATGATGCAAAACAACAAATCCCTGAAAGCTCATGTATGTCATCTCTAGCTGACACCTTTTCTAACAGGTACATTTTCCTTACGCACAAAAATATTATTTCACTCAAATTTTGTGCACAAATTTGTTTAGATCCTTGTTAGTGAGTATTTATCCTTTGCCAAAATAATCCATCCACCTGACAGGTGTGGCATATCAAGAAGCTTACTATACTGCATG
Organism: Oncorhynchus clarkii lewisi; assembly: GCF_045791955.1. Classification (NCBI taxonomy): domain Eukaryota; kingdom Metazoa; phylum Chordata; class Actinopteri; order Salmoniformes; family Salmonidae; genus Oncorhynchus; species Oncorhynchus clarkii. Next base: position 65,042,636 of record NC_092166.1, read on the forward strand.
ATCATTACCAGGGTTGGGGAGTAACAACAGATTACATGTAAATGTATGCACTCATTACTGTAAATCGCTCTGGATGAGAGCATCTGCTAAATGACTAAAATGTAAATGTCAAATATTGATAGAGAATTTCATGGTTATTTCTCTACCATAAGCCACCTTCAACGTCATTTTAGAGAATTTGGCAGTACGTCCAACCGGCCTCACAACCGCAAACCATGTGTGTGTAATGCGTTGTGTGGGCGAGCGGTTTGCTGATGTCTTCGTTGTGAACAGAGTGCCCCATGTTGGTGGTGGGGTTAGCCATAAGCTACGGACAACAAACACAATTGCATTTTAGCGATTGGCAATTTAAATACACAGAAATACTGTGATGCAATCCTGAGGCCCATTTTGAGGCCCATTTTTTCTTAAGGTACTGTATCTGTGACCATCAGATGCATATCTGTATTCCCAGTCATGTGAAATCCATAGATTTGTGCCAAATGTATTTATTTCAATGAACTGATTTCCTCATATGAACTGTAACTCAGTAAAATCTTTGAAATTATTGTATGTTGCATTTATATTTTTGTTCAGTGTACTGTACATTTAGTTAACATTTGATAGTTAATCCAGAGATTTTTACCTTTGCCTCGACTCGGCAGTCTCATCCAGATCATAATGGCATTTGTAGTTCTGTTTGATAGCCACATTAGCAGCTAACTAGCATTTCATTTTGTGTGTGTGGGGCGGGGCGGGGGGCTACAGGCGTATATATTGATAAAAGTCATGTTGTCCTAGAGATATTTACACACAGTTATCAAAACGTAAGCCTACACGAAACAGCACTTATTGTAAGTGTTTCTAAAATCCCCTATGGGAAAAATGAATGGTGCAAAAATTCCCTATTTGACCACTAGGTTTTATGGGTATTATGACTCATACTGTGGTACTCAGTGGAGGACTGCTCCTACTGGGGAGTGCCAATATGGCCGACCAGTGGCTTCAAAGCCTCTCAATGGCCAATACATAGCATCAGCAAATAAGGGTTTATATACATCACTGGTCATTCTCTACTATGTTGGGATGAGGGTAATTTATCACTCCAGTATTTAAATGCTAAATTGTAATTACCTTGCCACTATGACCTATTTATTGCCTTACCTCCCTTATCCTACCTCATTTACACACACTGTATATAGACTTTTTTTCTATTGTGTTAATGACTGTACTTTTGTTTATTCGCGTGTAACTCTGTATTGTTGTTTGTGTCGCACTGCTATGCGTTTATCTTGGCCAGGTCGCAGTTGCAAATGAGAACTTGTTCTCAACTGGCCTACCTGGTTAAATAAAGGTGAAATAAAAAAATAAAAAAATGGTATCTAGTTCAGGACTTCCCCCTAGTGTCTGGCTGGCTGTGGAATTTTCTAACCACAAAACTGAATGTCTGGAATGGTTTTATCCATAAGCCAACTGCAATAAATCGTAGGCTTAGTATATTAAACAAACTTTCACAACATCTACTGTGATTAAGTTTGGACTGTGGACAGGATATGTATCAATATAGATTTAAAAGTATCTTACCCCCCAAGGGAATTCCATCCAATTCACCTCCATCCTTCTCTGCCTCACACATCTCTAGGTAAGGAGCAGGGAACCAGGCCAACTGTTTGTCCTCGTTCTCCACCAGCCACCAGCCTGAATGAACACACATAAACAGAGACATTAGATACGATGACTTTTATTTATTTTATTTTTTATTTAACCTTTATTTAACTAGGCAAGCCATTTAAGAACCAATTCTTATTTACAATGACGGAGGATGCAAGTATCTATTATCCCATAAATGTATCTTAATTAGACTAGTCTTGATTTCCATGCTTCTCCACACAAAGCTTGAAAGTGGAGCCTATCCCAGGTTAACAGTGGAGGGAGAAATTAAATGTGGGCTAACCTATGTTAAAATTGTAAACTAAATCAAAGAGGACTCTAACCTGCTGGGTCTTTGATGAGCACATCCAGCCTCTCATCCAAGGCCACTTTAAAGGGCCTGTTCTTAGTGTCCTTGGTGTTGTAGGGCCCCACACAGCAGTAAGACTGGCTCACAAAAGGGTGTGTCACATTGCCCAGGCTCAGACGCTGCCCGCTCATGTCCTCCAGCCCATCCCCCGATGGTAGGATCATGACGCTGTGGAGAGGAGACAAACAGACATTGTTAACGTTTTTACCTGCTGGCAGAGATGGCCAGTATTTATGTTACATGTATTTTAAATATGTATTTCAATTACTTCTGAGTATTATGTCATTTGTATTACACTGGGCTGAACATTCCAATGTATTTTGTAACAAGATACTTTCGAGAGCTGTAATTTGTATTTTCTAAATACAAAATACTTTTCTATACTTTTGTTGTTGTTGCAGTTCACAATTTTGTGCCCCCCTTTCACCCTGCATTAATATCAGAATTCGGGTGCCACTATTGTGTGATAAGAGCGTCTGCTAAACTAAATATAAATGTATATGTAAAAATTAACAATTGCAAAGCATGCCGAGTAGTATTGTAATGAGCTTCGCCCCGGAACAAGGCTAATAATAATAATACCCAGTGTGCTTAGCAGTTCATTTCCATTTTGGTCATTTAGCAGACAATTATCCAGAGTGACTTACATTCAGTGCATTCAACTGAGGTAGATAAACAACAACATATCACTGTCATAGCAACTAAAACGTTTCTGTAACCATTACTGAGAATGTTGTTGCTGTTCGGCAGGCAACTTGCAAATGTATTTCTGTATTTTAAGTATTTAAGTATTTTGTCATTTATTTGTATGCATCTTTATTCTATTTTGTAATTGCATTTAGTAATTTTGTGCCCATCTCTGTCTGCTGTGTGTTTCTTTAGACAGAGGAACAGAGGCAACCTTGCAAGTTGCAACTCTTTGAAAGTATTTTTCATGAGACTGCCTGAGTGCTAGGTGCATAAAATGTTGTTGTCATTTAGTAAGTAGAGTAGACGGTCTCATTCAGTACGATTTTAATAATAAGTGTAGTGAAATAAGAAGGCTGAAAAATGACTTGATAGGCTGAAACGCCCACATTAAAAGGAGGGATGTTTGTAAAGTGTTTACCTGTTTTTGGTGAAGTCTGCCTGCAGGTCGTGGTCTTTGGGCATGAAGAACTGGGTGACCTCTGAACTGCAGCTCACCACGGGGTCACACCTGAGCAGCTCGCTACAGTAGTTTTCCAGTAAATTCATCCGACGCATTGACCAACTAGGATCCTTCTTCTGGATCTTTCTCCTCATAGCTATGGCTGGGGTAGACAGAAGAGGAAAATGAAAAAGGTCAGCTCCGCACTCAGTATTTGCAGTGAAAGAAAGGAAAATGTCTTCCATATTTAGTATAGAGAAAGAATGGAAAATGTTTTCTATATTTTTTAATTGAAGGGTTACACTTTTTCATTGAGGTTGGACTCTTCATTCAAAGACTCAATCATGGACACTCTTACGACAGTTGTGGCTGCTTTGAAAGATGTATTGTTGTCTCTACCTTCTTGCCCTTTGTGCTGTTGTCTGTGCCCAATAATGTTTGCACCATGTTTTGTGCTGCTACCATGTTGTTGTCATGTTGTGATGCTACTATGCTGTGTTGTCATGTGTTGCTGCCTTGCTATGTTGTTGTCTTAGGTCTCTCTTTATGTAGTGTTGTATTGTCCCTCTTGTCATGATGTGTGTTTTTCCTATATTTTTATTTTATTTTTAATTTCAGCCCTGTCCCAGTAGGAGGCCTTCTGCCTTTTGGTAAGCCTTCATTGTAAATAAGAATATGTTCTTAACTGACTTGCCTAGTTAAATTAAGGTTACAAAAAATACAAAAAAAATAGGAAGAAGAACAACATGAACCCGAGGAGGAGGTGAGATAGGAGAGTGATGAAGGAGAGTTGAAATTGCTTGGGGTAGATTGTGAGGCAAAGATGAGACTTTTGTGATGTTGTTGATTTACCTCTGAATTTGGGAATCACTCTGTCTCTCTTGCGGAAAGGATTCTCAAGGGGAAACCTCTTCTTCAATTGCCTCTGTTGAAAAAAGAGCAGGGACTAATTGTCAACACATCCGCTGATAAAGATATTATTCTTAAAGATAAAGATATATATATTTTTTTTATTGATGTACAGGTTAAGTTTTAAACTTACGTGAAACTCCTTAAAATCCAATAATGATCTGTAGACAATGACTTCACTCTCATCAGACCACAGAACAGAGGTCATAAACATCTGTAGAATTTTAAAAAATGACATTCATTTATAATTATGCAAAAATTCAACGAATGCAGATATATGGAAACATTTATAACTTTATGTACACACAAATGGAATAATACACAAACAACACACACATTACACTATTAATGTATATAGTGGTTTACCTTGATTTTAGATGCCTCTTTATGCATCACTCCAATAATCCGGACACTGATGGCATAGCGCATCTGGTCTCCCATGTCTGACATTATTGACCTATTTCTTTTCGTTGGTAATGGTCTCCTCTCCAGTCTCTTGTTTTACACTCTATCGGCTGCGTGAGTACAATTTATACTTTGGGAGAAGAGGCGGAGTCGGTTATCACACCAGCCGCCCGCCGGAGCGATCCGGGTTGCGCTGAGTTCGTCGGTTGTGCACGTGAATAAATATTTAAAACACGTGGCATATACAACAAAATCATCGTCTCGGTGGCGCTTTGTACCTGGCTGTGGGCTGTAGGCTAAAGGGAATACATCTTTGCATGCCTTGTCTAGAAGTGAATTGGACGGTTTCGATAGATTTTTTATATCGGTCAATTTGAACCACCCAGTTCACCACCCACAGAAATCAATTACAGAAGATGGTACAGTATTCAGTATGAACCAATAAATCAATGTACAAAGTTAAACAAGGGTTTGGTAATGGGTAGGCAGCAGGCTAGGCCGAGATTTACTCTTGATTAATTTGTAGGCATAGGGTACTAGGGGGGTAACTAGCACCCCCCTCTAATTGCTGACACTGACACAAAAAAGCAAGGTTTGGGGAAAGAAATGGTATGTGGATGAAGGTCATGCTTAGGCAAATAAACTATAAAGGGAAATAATTGGATATTTTTTGTAAAGTCCCTTTTTTTTAAAACTCACCTGCACATTAATTGTCTTTGTTGTTTCTTTTCTGTACAATCCATTATGTACAATTGCACAAAATATTATTTGAATAATACAATATTTTAAATATCAGCAGTCTTTAAAATAACATTCAGGAGCAAAAGGTATTCAATAGTAGTTTTTAATTCATACAAAAAAGTATTCATTGGAATATAACATTTAATAACAATAACTTAACCAATTAATTCAGTGTAACATTGATGTGGCAACTCGCTTATGCTCTGCTATTGCACATTTGTAATTTGTACATATGTCACAAATAAAACTATCCCCAGTAAAATTGGAGCACAACTCACGAACCTACCTCCTGCACTGCTCACATCTAAACCAGACCCCTCCTGTGATTTAAAACAGGGGGAGAGATGCCAATTGAAAAGCTTTCTCTTAAAAATGTAGCTAGCTATCTAGCTATCTAGCTATATAATATAAAATGCTGTGTAAAATAGCCAAAAGGCTATAAAGTAACATTAACTGTAAAGCTATCAGTCACTAGTGGAAACATTTACCACTGCAATTAAGTTACGTTATATTTTTTATGTATTTTACCTCAGACGATCTGGTAGTAAGGTTGCTAGCTAGCCGTCCTAGCAGTTTATGCTAACTAGCTAGCTGGCTAGCATTTACTACTAATGAAGTTCCTAGCTAGCAAGTTAGCGTAAACTAGCGCTAACCATAAAGGAGTAACAGATACCTCCTAGTAGGTGGGGGAGGGGCCAGTTGCCCCAACTTTACTCAAAAAGTATCAAAATGTTTCTGTCTAAACAAGTGGATTATTTATCTTGGGGCTTTCCTACTTGTATATTTAAAAAAACGTTTTCAAAATGTCAAATGTTTTCATCAACTTTCCACAAAATAGCTTTGTTGAAATATCACCAAAAGTTGTGATGATACAGAGGACATGTACACCCGCCTATTGACTCGGTATCGGTACCCCTTGTATATAGCCTCATTATTGTTATTTTATTGTGTTACTTTTTATTTTATTTCTTACTTTAGTTTATTTAGTAAATATTTGCTTAACTCTATTTCTTGAACTGCATTGTTGGTTAAGGGCTTGTAAGTAAGCATTTCACGGTAAGGTCTACGGTACGGTAAGGTATTTGGCGCATGTGACAAATAAAATTAGATTTTGATTTGATTTAATAATCTACTAATACCAACCTTCCCCATTTGTACCTTCCTAACTGGGCCAAATTGTTTTGTTTCCCCTGGCTGCCACGGACCTCTGGCCCTGGCTCTGTTTATCTGACTCCTAATAAAAATCCTCCTGCTGCATGTGCAATCCCTCCACACCTGTCATCCGGTTCTAATTTCCCCCGTCATGACTGGATGGGGGAGACAGTCCCAGGTGTCTCTTCAAAGTGAGGGTGGTGATAGGGGGTTGGATCTGAGGGGTGCAGGCTTTGGGAGCGTCTGAAGGGGTGCCAGGACCCCTCCCCCAGACTCCGTCAGTAAAGGTCAGCTCTATCAGGACCTGAGTGGATGTCAACAAACACCTGGAGAAGAACCACATGTGCCTCGCTGGGCTGGACACGGGACACGAGGGGGATGACTGGCTGTTTCTGGGAGGATTTGCTCGCTGTCTTATTGGGACAACATAACGTGTGTGCACATGCATGCACACACGCTGTAAAACCAAGTGTTGAGGATCTGAACACATAACTGAACATTTTCTGTAACACTTTTTAAAGTGGCAATATGTAACTTTTTGGGGGACCTGACCAATTTCACAAAAAAATATGAGTTATATATATCAAATCAAATCAAATCAAATTTATTTATATAGCCCTTCGTACATCAGCTGATATCTCAAAGTGCTGTACAGAAACCCAGCCTAAAACCCCAAACAGCAAGCAGTGCAGGTGTAGAAGCACGGTGGCTAAGAAAAACTCCCTAGAAAGGCCAAAACCTAGGAAGAAACCTAGAGAGGAACCAGGCTATGTGGGATGGCCAGTCCTCTTCTGGCTGTGCCGGGTGGAGATTATAACAGAACATGGCCAAGATGTTCAAATGTTCATAAATGACCAGCATGGTCAAATAATAATAAGGCAGAACAGTTGAAACTGGAGCAGCAGCACAGTCAGGTGGACTGGGGACAGCAAGGAGTCATCATGTCAGGTATTCCTGGGGCATGGTCCTAGGGCTCAGGTCCTCCGAGAGAGAGAAAGAAAGAGAGAAGGAGAGAATTAGAGAACGCACACTTAGATTCACACAGGACACCGAATAGGACAGGAGAAGTACTCCAGATATAACAAACTGACCCTAGCCCCCCGACACATAAACTACTGCAGCATAAATACTGGAGGCTGAGACAGGATGGGTCAGGACGAAGAATAGTTTTGTATATATATAACGAAGAAGGGGTAGATTTCTTATTTTTACTTTCAGTTTTGTACACCAGCTTCAAGCAGCTGAAACAACAACAATTTTGGTTATGGAAACCATATTTCACAAAGATTTAGATGGTACAATGATTCTCTACATTATACTCTCTTATTTTGTCACATAAACTGAAATTAGGCAAATTGTTAGAGTTTTAGCAACCAGAAAATGACGGAGCGATTTCTGCATAGTGTAACTTTAAACGCGTCAAGGCATTTAGAATTTCAATGAAAACGTGTCACAGCGTTTAGATTGTAAACACCAGAACATGTTTATTCGCTGCCTGTTATACTTTTTAAACGCATGAACATGTTTATTCAGAGATACCCACCTATGACAGTGTTTTTTTTACGTGGATGTTGCTTTTAATTCCTTCCATTCCTGAAGCCTTCACCAAGTGACTGCCTAAGTGAATGTGTTTACATTAAAAGTACCCCTCTATGACCACATATTAGACATTTCATAAGGCCTTTAGTTATGGCCTAGTTATTCTCAACATTGTGGTCTGAAAATATTGTATCATGGGCCAAATCAGACCTGCAAGTCACAATATAGTGGTTTGTGAAGTTATTGGTAATTCCTATCTGAATCCAGCCAGAGGGAGAATATCCATGACTTGAAATATTTTATCCCCCACAACCTGCACTCGGGATGACTGCTTGTGGTAAAACTACCTAAATCATCTAAACTGTAACAACAAGTAATAGGTGCGATAAGTCCAACCCCTCACAGATTGGATTATTTTAGATACATTTATAAGATCAATTCATCAATCATTGTGCATGAGGAAACATAAATATTAAAACAAAACTATTTAAAAAATCTCCCTACAACAAAGCATTCTGGGAAATATGATAATTTGTCCCCTCCCACATATTTTTCACTCTGAGAGAGTTCATGGAAATGAACTCAACACAGTCGAGTAGCAATAACACCATGCGATTGAAAATATTTCTTGAATCAAATGTCCTTTCCAGTTGTGCTGAAATATAGGTAAGGTGACAGACATTCCTAAAGATCATAAGAATAAAAGTCATGTCAATTTCTAATGACAAAATGCACACTAAACAGGACAATGGGAAAGTAAACACTAATGTTTAAAATCTGAACACTTAGGTGATATACAGTCCCTAAAAAGTATTCACATCCCTTGACTTTTTCCACATTTTGTTGTGTTACAGCATGCATTTTAAATTGATTAAATAGAGATTTTATGGCCTACACACAATACCATATAATGTCAAAATGAAATAACTTTTTCAAAATTTGTACAGATTAATAAAAAATGAAAACCTGAAGTATCTTGAGTCAATACGTATTCAACCCCTGTGTTATGGACTCTGTGTGTGCCACGCCCTGGCCTTAGTGATCTTTGTTTTCTTTATTATTTTGGTTAGGCCAGGGTGTGACATGGGTGGTGTATGGTTTTTGTCTCATCTAGGGTGTTTGTACTGTCTAGGGGTTTTTGTAGATTTATGGGGTTGTGTTCATTCTAGGTGTTTATGTAAGTCTATGGTTGCCTAGATTGGTTCTCAATCAGAGGCAGGTGTTTATCGTTGTCTCTGATTGGGAACCATATTTAGGCAGCCATGGTCTTTGGGTATTTTGGTGGGTGATTGTTTCCTGTGTCAGAGTTTGTGCCACACGGGACTGTTTCGTTGCCAGTTCACTGTATTGTTTTGTATTTGTGTTCATGTTTAGTTTTTTTTATTAAAACCATGGACATCTACCATGCTGCATATTGGTTTGATCCTTGTTTCACCTCTTCAGAGGAAGAGGAGGAAATCTGCCGTGACAGTGTGCAATAATAGTGTTTACAAAGATTTTTTTAATGACTACCTCATCTATGTACCACACACATACAAGTATCTGTATGGTCGAGCAGTACATTTGAAACAGGTGAAGCTTGTGGGGGTGGTAGAGCAAAACTGAGAATAGTTTGTAGGCCGAAGACCGATTTTCGCGATAACAAACACCACTCTAGCTCTGCCACCTTTCACCAGAGATGCGGAAGGGCGACATCCACAGATGCAGTGGATTGAGACGCAGCCCATGCAACAAAAAAATAGTTTAAGTTGACACACTTTTTATGGGGATAGTGTAGTGTTTTTATGTCTTTATCTGAGACTGGGTTAGAATTAAATGGGTCTTCGTGCCATCACAGGAGGTTGGTGGCACCTTAATTGGGGAGAACGGGCTAGTGGAAATGTCTGGAGTGCAATAGATGGAATAGTATCAATACATCAGACACATCTTTTCCAGGTATTTGATGCTATTCCATTTGCCGTCCTCCCCTCAGCAGCCTCCACTGAGTAACTAAATAATGATACAGCATCATAATGTTTACCAGCAGGCAATATGCTAATTATGCTATACTTTTTTCTGAATGTGATAATACAATCAGTGTGCTATATTGATGTCTGTTTGTGCATAGTTTGATTTGTAATGTCTAGGAATTCCTATAAGGGACTATAGAGCTCACCAGCTTATTCATTACAACTGACTCAAGCTGATGCTACATCCCCGTGTGGAATAATTTCAGGTACTAATTCATATTTAGAATGTATTTCTCATGTCAATATTTTACAAATGTTACTGTGTTAGGGAATGTGAAATTAGTAATGACCAGCATTTAATTAGAAAGCTGTTCCTCTAGGCTGTTCCCATGAACTTTCACACAATGTTCGCAGATAAGAACTGGCGCTATAGGTCAGAGGTCAGAGGATATGGATTTTACTTGGGGCACCTACAGACAAAATGGCAGGAAATATCTAACATCCGTTTCTTTTTAAAACAGAGTGCAATGCAAAAAGTATTTTAAATAGACAAAATCTATTCCTGGTCTATGTAGTTGATATACTGTATATATAAATGTGTGTTTGGCAGTGAATATTGTAGCTATGTGCCCTGTTCCAACCGGATGCTGAGGATGGACTGAAGATGGCCTGAGGCCGAAAAGTAAATTTTTTGTTTTAAATTTTTATATATGCATTTTTTGGGCACCATGATGTTCAAATAAACACATTTGTTTTGCATTTAAGCCTCAGTTTTGTATTTATTCCTTTTCTCGACAGTGTGCAGGTCACCATCGCCTCCAGTATTCTTATTTTGACTCCTACGCACCTGGAACAGACACTATTCAGTAGTAAGGACCTGAAAAGAGAGCAGACGGCCTCAACATTTACCCTGTTCCAACCAGACACGTTATCTATGCAAGCATCAGCATCTCTGCTCAACAAGAGACAATAGTTGAGAAGGAACCCGAGCTGGGCATGGCACTTGGACTGACATGCCAGCGACCTGTCATTCTACCAAGAACACTTTGGTGAAACACCTGGAGCAGAGCCACATGTGCCTTGCTGGGCTAGACACGGGACACAGGACACAAGCGGGTAACTGTCTGTTTCTAGGAGGATTTGCACACTGTCTTACAGGACAAACACGTGCATGAGCACATCATATGCATGCACATTCTGTATGCAGGTACGCAATCCTGTAAGCACGCACGTACATACACTTTTTCACTGCATGATTCCATATGTGTTATTTAATTGTTTTGATGTCTTCACTACTATTATATTATTATTATTCTACTATTATTCTATTACTATTATCCTATATTATATACAGTGCCTTGCGAAAGTATTCGGCCCCCTTGAACTTTGCGACCTTTTGCCACATTTCAGGCTTCAAACATAAATATATAAAACTGTATTTTTTTGTGAAGAATCAACAACAAGTGGGACACAATCATGAAGTGGAACGACATTTATTGGATATTTCAAAAAAAATTAACAAATCAAAAACTGAAAAATTGGGAGTGCAAAATTATTCAGCCCCCTTAAGTTAATACTTTGTAGCGTCACCTTTTGCTGCGATTACAGCTGTAAGTCGCTTGGGGTATGTCTCTATCAGTTTTGCACATCGAGAGACTGAAATTTTTTCCCATTCCTCCTTGCAAAACAGCTCGAGCTCAGTGAGGTTGGATGGAGAGCATTTGTGAACAGCAGTTTTCAGATTTCCACAGATTCTCGATTGGATTCAGGTCTGGACTTTGACTTGGCCATTCTAACACCTGGATATGTTTATTTTTGAACCATTCCATTGTAGATTTTGCTTTATGTTTTGGATCATTGTCTTGTTGGAAGACAAATCTCCGTCCCAGTCTCAGGTCTTTTGCAGACTCCATCAGGTTTTCTTCCAGAATGGTCCTGTATTTGGCTCCATCCATCTTCCCATCAATTTTAACCATCTTCCCTGTCCCTGCTGAAGAAAAGCAGGCCCAAACCATGATGCTGCCACCACCATGTTTGACAGTGGGGATGGTGTGTTCAGGGTGATGAGCTGTGTTGCTTTTACGCCAAACATAACGTTTTGCATTGTTGCCAAAAAGTTCAATTTTGGTTTCATCTGACCAGAGCACCTTCTTCCACATGTTTGGTGTGTCTCCCAGGTGGCTTGTGGCAAACTTTAAACAACACTTTTTTATGGATATCTTTAAGAAATGGCTTTCTTCTTGCCACTCTTCCATAAAGGCCAGATTTGTGCAATATACGACTGATTGTTGTCCTATGGACAGAGTCTCCCACCTCAGCTGTAGATCTCTGCAGTTCATCCAGAGTGATCATGGGCCTCTTGGCTGCATCTCTGATCAGTCTTCTCCTTGTATGAGCTGAAAGTTTAGAGGGACGGCCAGGTCTTGGTAGATTTGCAGTGGTCTGATACTCCTTCCATTTCAATATTATCGCTTGCACAGTGCTCCTTGGGATGTTTAAAGCTTGGGAAATCTTTTTGTATCCAAATCCGGCTTTAAACTTCTTCACAACAGTATCTCGGACCTGCCTGGTGTGTTCCTTGTTCTTCATGATGCTCTCTGCGCTTTTAACTGACCTCTGAGACTATCACAGTGCAGGTGCATTTATACGGAGACTTGATTACACACAGGTGGATTGTATTTATCATCATTAGTCATTTAGGTCAACATTGGATCATTCAGAGATCCTCACTGAACTTCTGGAGAGAGTTTGCTGCACTGAAAGTAAAGGGGCTGAATAATTTTGCACGCCCAATTTTTCAGTTTTTGATTTGTTAAAACAGTTTGAAATATCCAATAAATGCCGTTCCACTTCATGATTGTGTCCCACTTGTTGTTGATTCTTCACAAAAAAATACAGTTTTATATCTTTATGTTTGAAGCCTGAAATGTGGCAAAAGGTCGCAAAGTTCAAGGGGGCCGAATACTTTCGCAAGGCACTGTATAATATACTCTTATATGTAGAAAATAGTAAAAATAAAGGAAAACCCTGGAATGAGTAGGTGTGTACAAACTTTTGACTGGTACTGTATGTTTTTTATTTTTTTCTACTGTGTTATTGACTTGTTTATTGTTTACTCCATGTGTAACTCTGTGTTGTTGTCTGTTCACACTGCTTTGCTTTATCTTGGCCAGGTCGCAGTTGTAAATGAGAACTTGTTCTCAACTAGCCTACCTGGTTAAATAAAGGTGATAAAAATAAAAAAACACGTGCTCTATTCCAACCAGACATGTTTTCTATCCAAGCATCAGTATCTCTGCTCAACAACAGACAATAGCTGAGGAGGAACCGGAGCCGTGCATAGCACTGTTTTACCAGCGACCTGCCAGAAAAGCTTATGCATGGCACGTGCATTCTACTTTCAAATACCAGTAACACTTTGGTGAAATCCTTTCCTCTAGTCAGTTCATGACCTGGAACCTTAACTTACCTTTTCTTATTGTCACTCGGAATGTTTTTTCTTTCTTTCAATATGGCCATACAGAATAGCACAGTATTCTGAGGGCCTTTACTTTACTATCAAAACGTGTTGGAAATCTGCAGAAATAGAAAAAAATGTCTATACCAGCTTTGTTGCCATCTTAGTTTTTTGGTACTGGTAGAGAATATGATAATGAGGAGGTAGGTAATGGGGGGGGGGGGCTTTGACATATGGAAACTGTGTGTGCAGGCCTTTGGTTGTGTTTGTATCAGGCATGTGGCTGGCTCTCGCAATGCTCTGATTGTGGGTTCGATTCCCGGGACCACCCATTATGTAAAATGTCAGCACACATGACTGTCAGCTAAACGGCATATATTATATTATTTATTATTATCGTATGTTACATTATTTTTATTATTATTATATATATATTATATTATGTGCATTTTGACTCATGATTTAAAAAAATGGCATTGGATACTTCACCACCCACTTTTGCTGTAAACTGTATAGTGTATTAACATAATACATATTTTACTGTAGGTGAATGTATTTAATCTTATTGTATTTGTAACCCAATGTGAAATAACAGTACATGTTTATAGCACTTTGTGACTCCTTAGTCTCCGGTAAATGTGTTTATATGAAATATACTAAACTAAGACATAATAACAATAGAGGGGTATTGCCCATGAAATGTGTGTGTGTGTGTGTGTGTGTGTGTGGCAAACATTCATAGGTGTAGTCAAAGCGGGACATTTACCTCTCAATGATCCTCATAAATGCTTTTTGTTGAAGTTGAGGAAACAGGAATATTTTTCTTTTCATTCACATCCTGCAGAATGGTCACATGCAGAATGTTCCTTACCTCATCCAGGCAGCCACACCTGAGGAAGTGTAACAGTGACTGCCAGCTCTGTGCAAAGTGCCAACTTAAGCAGATTTCTAATCCTCAAATGTGAATCACACGCCACTGAAACAAAAACAATACAGATCCCGCTAAGATTAATAACCAGGAAATGTCAGAATGTTTGTTGATTAGAATAAACATTTAGTCAGAAAGAAAAACATGCTTGGAAAATGGCAAATACAATGTGCATTCATAAAGTTACCCAAAGAATTGACATATTGTATCAAGCGGTTGAACATCCTGTGCATATTGAATAAGATTAGAGTTCTTATGAGTCAACTGATTCACCACTTCACTTAAGCATTGTTACCTTTGCTAATATTTTTTCTGTTATTTTAGTGTATCTGTGAAGGCTATATAATCTTTCCTATGTATTGGACCATGACCAAACCAATGAAGCTGGGGAGAAGGGAGTGGCGTGAGTGATGGTTTCTGAGAAGAGTGTAAAGCTTTATGTACTGTAACAGTGAGGTCAAGGAGGAAGTTTATCTATACTGTATTAGTCATTCATTGAAGATTTGGAGTCCCTGTGCAGGGAAAGTTGAACTTTTGGCAGTACGTTGTGTGTACTACCCACAGAAAAACCCTTGAATAATTGATCATTTACATATTATGCAGTCTTAAAAGGAAAGATCATTTTGTCACTTGCAAGACCAGGTAAAATGCACGAGCACCACTGAAATTCGAGTCAATTCAGGAAGTAGACTGAAATTCCATTTCCTATTCTCTATAATGCTTTTCAATTAGGAACATTTGGAATTAGAGTTTGGATTACTTTCTAAAGGTATTTTTTGAGGAGTGGTGCAGACGCACTCCTTTCGTAATATATTTATTTATTGAAGATATAGTAAAGTGTTGGAAAGATGGGAGAGGGTGAGTCAAAGGGTAGTGGGACGGATTCAAACCCATTCCGACTCTGGCATACGTGTGCGGCGTGCCAGGGTCAGTCGCTGTAACCGCTGGACCACACAGGCCATGGATTTGATTAACTTGACTGGAATTGAAATGGAACCCTGATGAGCACAGCTTATAATAGCATTAAGGTACTTCGGGAGTTTGTGGTATATGGCCAATATACCACGGCTAAGGGCTGTGTCCAGGCCCTCCGTGTTGTGTCGTACATATGAACAACCCTTAACCGTGGTATATTGGTCATATACCCCACCTATTGGTCATATACCACACCACCGTATTATTTAATTAAAACACTACGCTGGGACCAGTGGAGGCTGCTGAGGGGAGGACAGCTCATAGTAATGGCTGGAATACGCAATGGAATGGAGTCAATGGATACAATTCCATTGACTCAGCTCCCAGCTGTGCCCTGGACACCATTTGTGAATTGATCGCCCCCCATCTAGCTTCTGAGTTTATTCTGTTAGGTGACCTAAACTGGGATATGCTTAACACCCCGGCAGTCCTACAATCTAAGCTAAATGCCCTCAATCTCACACAAATCATCAAGGAACCCATCAGGTACAACCCTAAATCTGCAAACAAGGGCACCCTCATAGACGTCATCCTGACCAACTGGCCCTCCAAATACACCTCCGCTGTCTTCAACCAGGATCTCAGCGATCACTGCCTCATTGCCTGTATCTGCTACGGATCCGCAGTCAAACGACCACCCCTCATCACTGTCAAACGCTCCCTAACACACTTTCTAATCGACCTGGCCCGGGTATCCTGGAAGGACATTGACCTCATCCCGTCAGTTGAGGATGCCTGGTCATTCTTTAAAAGTAACTTCCTCACCATTTTAGATAAGCATGCTCCGTTCAAAAAATGCAGAACTAAGAACAGATATAGCCCCTGGTTCACTCCAGACCTGACTGCCCTCGACCAGCACAAAAACATCCTGTGGCGGACTGCAATAGCATCGAATAGTCCCCGCGATATGCAACTGTTCAGGGAAGTCAGGTACCAATACACACAGTCAGTCAGGAAAGCTAAGGCCAGCTTCTTCAAGCAGAAATTTGTATCCTGTAGCTCCAACTCCAAAAAGTTCTGGGACACTGTGAAGTCCATGGAGAACAAGAGCACCTCCTCCCAGCTGCCCACTGCACTGAGGCTAGGTAACACGGTCACCACCGATAAATCCATGATTATCGAAAACTTCAACAAGCATTTCTCAACGGCTGGCCATGCCTTCCTCCTGGCTACTCCAACCTCGGCCAACAGCTCCCCCCCCCCCCCCCCCCCCCCCCGCAGCTACTCGCCCAAGCCTCTCCAGGTTCTCCTTTACCCAAATCCAGATAGCAGATGTTCTGAAAGAGCTGCAAAACCTGGACCCGTACAAATCAGCTGGGCTTGACAATCTGGACCCTCTATTTCTGAAACTATCCGCCGCCATTGTCGCAACCCCTATTACCAGCCTGCTCAACCTCTCATATCGTCTGAGATCCCCAAGGATTGGAAAGCTGCCGCAGTCATCCCCCTCTTCAAAGGGGGAGACACCCTGGACCCAAACTGTTACAGACCTATATCCATCCTGCCCTGCCTATCTAAGGTCTTCAAAAGCCAAGTCAACAAACAGGTCACTGACCATCTCGAATCCCACCGTACCTTCTCCGCTGTGCAATCTGGTTTTCGAGCCGGACACGGGTGCACCTCAGCCACGCTCAAGGTATTAAACGATATCATAACTGCCATCGATAAAAGACAGTACTGTGCAGCCGTCTTCATCAACCTTGCCAAGGCTTTCAACTCTGTCAATCACCGTATTCTTATCAGCAGACTCAGTAGCCTCGGTTTTTCTGATGACTGCCTTGCCTGGTTCACCAACTACTTTGCAGACAGAGCTCAGTGTGTCAAATCGGAGGGCATGCTGTCCGGTCCTCTGGCAGTCTCTATGGGGGTGCCACAGGGTTCAATTCTCGGGCCGACTCTTTTCTCTGTATATATCAATGATGTTGCTCTTGCTGCGGGCGATTCCCTGATCCACCTCTACGCAGACGACAATATTCTGTATACTTCCGGCCCGTCCTTGGACACTGTGCTATCTAACCTCCAAACGAGCTTCAATGCCATACAACACTCCTTCCGTGGCCTCCAACTGCTCTTAAACGCTAGTAAAACCAAATGCATGCTTTTCAACTGTTCGCTGCCTGCACCCGCACGCCCGACTAGCATCACCACCCTGGATGGTTCTGACTTTGAATATGTGGACATCTATAGGTACCTAGGTGTCTGGCTAGACTGTAAACTCTCCTTCCAGACTCATATCAAACATCTCCAATCTAAAATCAAATCTAGAGTCGGCTTTCTATTCCGCAACAAAGCCTCCTTCACTCACGCCGCCAAACTTACCCTAGTAAAACTGACTATCCTACCGATCCTCGACTTCGGCGATGTCATCTACAAAATAGCTTCTAACACTCTACTCAGCAAACTGGATGCAGTTTATCACAGTGCCATCCGTTTTGTTACTAAAGCACCTTATACCACCCACCACTGCGACCTGTATGCTCTAGTCGGCTGGCCCTCGCTACATATTCGTCGCTAGACCCACTGGCTCCAGGTCATCTACAAGTCCATGCTAGGTAAAGCTCCGCCTTATCTCAGTTCACTGGTCACGATGGCAACACCCACCCGTAGCACGCACTCCAGCAGGTGTATCTCACTGATCATCCCTAAAGCCAACACCTCATTTGGCCGCCTTTCGTTCCAGTTCTCTGCTGCCTGTTACTGGAACGAATTGCAAAAATCGCTGAAGTTAGAGACTTTTATCTCCCTCACCAACTTCAAACATCTGCTATCTGAGCAGCTAACCGATCGCTGCAGCTGTACATAGTCTATCGGTAAATAGCCCACCCAATTTGACCTACCTCATCCCCATACTGTTTTTATTTATTTACTTTTCTGCTCTTTTGCACACCAATATCTCTACCTGTACATGACCATCTGATCATTTATCACTCCAGTGTTAATCTGCAAAATTGTAATTATTCGCCTACCTCCTCATGCCTTTTGCACACAATGTATATAGACTCTCTTTTTTTTCTACTGTGTTATTGACTTGTTAATTGTTTACTCCATGTGTAACTCTGTTGTCTGTTCACACTGCTATGCTTTATCTTGGCCAGGTTGCAGTTGCAAATGAGAACTTGTTCTCAACTAGCCTACCTGGTTAAATAAAGGTGAAATGAAAAAATGAAAATGAAAATGAAACTCCATTCCAGCCATTATTATGAGCTGTCCTTCCCTTACCAGTCTCCTGGCTGGAACACAGGAACATAAAACTTTATATCATTCCAGTGATACATTTTATGATTGTCAGGAAGTACAAGCCAGGCCCTTGTGTCACCGCAGAGCAACACTGACCTGCCTACGATATCAGGAAAAGAAATAACACACAGATCCATTGTGTTGGTGTGAACATGACTAGACAATGGGTTTTTCCTCCACTGCATACCAGGGGAAAGAGAGGGATGGGTTTTCCAGACCTGCTACTATTTATGTTATCAAACCAAATGTGCCAACTAACCAACATTACCACATCAGATCTACAGGACAGTAGATTTACCTGGAGTTACAACTTAAATGTTATGTCTATGACAAGGGCACAGGACGGATGTGGTATGAGGATTCATGGACTGATTGACAGTGGTTTGTTACCTGGACAGGGGAGTTATTTCTCTATGGGTCATCACAAAACTCTGGGGAATAGAAATGTTGGGTGACACCATAAATGTGGTTATGTGAGTTATATATATAAATATGACATTAAAAACATTTCTATGCCATGATTTTGAATGGCTTGGGAAAAGTACATGTTACCTTTACAAATAAGCAGTTTATTAATCTATCCTGTAAACTCTTTTATTTTAATGTTTCATGTTATATTATCAAAAAATAGATAGCAGGGACGTATCAACGGGCTTTGCTCTACAAGTTTTATGCTGTTCTCTTGTGGTCATTTGACAAATAGCAACAGCTTTGGTCCTGACTTGGAGCACTGACCTGGGATTAATCCTGTGGAGTGCACCATACTGTATAAAGAACACTGCACTGAATATAGAAATATACTGAATAAATAGCCCTCTAAGGTACCCAATCACTGACATGACAAGAGGAAAGCTGATGATGCACTAGCCAATAAAAAAATGTCATTCTACTATTACAACTTTCAAGAGTAAGTTGAAAGCTGGACTGAGTTCCTTATAAAAACTGTGAGGTACAGTTAATGACCACAGCAATAAACGCCAAGAAGCCAACCTTACTAAAGCACAAACTGTTTGGGTCACTCTGTACTGGTCTACTACTCAGTGATCCTCTCAGTGCCACGACTTGTTCGGGCGGTGCTCTGCGGTCGACTTCACCCGGTCTTCTAGCCATTATTGATCAATTTTTCATTGGTTTTGTCTTGTCTTCCTACACACCTGGCTCCAATCTCATTCATTACCTGTTGTGTATTTAACCCTCTGTTTTCCCTCATGTCCTTGTCAGAGATTGTTTGTTTTTTCATGTTCCTGTAGGTTGTATTGGTGCGCGATGGCTCCTTGTACCCACTTTGCTGTTACGCCAAACGGCGTGCATCACAGACACCAAGGATTCCCAACTTCAATTGATCCACCATAACACTCGACCCCAACCCAGTTATCACTGCTTTAAGCGGCACTCTGCTCCAGAGAGCAAAAAGCAGGACACCGCTTTCGTCCCGAGTCTTGAAACACACAGTGCACTCTCCCTCTGAGCAGCAGATACATACCAAAAAAAATCCACCTCTGGATACTTTGACCAAATTGACAGAATCCAACTCATTCTTACCACAAATGGATGCTAAAAGGCATGGATACACTTTCTCCATGAATCGTACTCCCACTGGGACAAAGTCATCTTGGGTGTTTTTCTGATCATTAGGCTTGGAAGTAGTGGCAGAAGAGGCAACTGCTTCAGGCCTCACATCATCAAGGGGCATTGTGAGCTGGAATTATAAACTGGGTGGTTCGAGCTGTCATGGGTTGCTCAGCTCATCGCTGTCATTCTGTCTTGCTTCAGCAGGTTGGTCCAGCAGCAGCAAAATATGTGGGAAGCTTCAAAGTTGCAAAGCAAATGGGGATGGAAGGGGGTTTTGCTTGGCCACTGTGCCCAGGTTAATGAGGCCACATTGTTTACAAAAAAGGCCTCCAAATATGTAAATTAATCCATAAAGCCAAATAATAATTCATAATCGATAAATCATGTATTAATATAATCCACGTTTGTATCATAAATAGTAGAAACAAGTGTCATTAATCACCCACGGACTGGTTCATATTTATAATGGACTATTTCACCCTGAGTTCTGCCGGCTCATGGACAGAAGGCATCCAGCTTTTGTCAAATTACTTTTTGCCGTTAAATCAAATCAAAATCAAATCAAATCAAACGTATTGGTCACCTACACATGGTTAGCAGATGTTAATGCGAGTGTAGCGAAATGCTTGTGCTTCTAGTTCCGATAATGCAGTAATATCTAACAAGTAATCTAACAAATTCACAATAACTACCTTATACACACAAATGTAAAGGGATGAATAAGAATATGTACATATAAATATATGGATGGGCGATGGCCGAGCGGCATAGGCAAGATGCAGTAGATGGTATAGAATACAGTATATACATATACATATGAGATGAGTAATGAAGGATATGTAAACATTACAAAAGTGGTGTTATTTAAAGTGACTGGTGATACCTTTATTAAGTCAATTTATTTAAGAGGCCAAAGATTTGAGTCTGTATGTTGGCAGTAGCCTCTCTATGTTAGTGGTGGCTGTTTAACAGTCTGATGGCCTTGAGATAAAATATGTTTTTCAGTCTCTCGTTCCCAGCTTTGATGCACCTGTACTGACCTCACCTTCTGGATGATAGCGGGGTGAACAGGCAGTGGCTCGGGTGGTTGTTGTCCTTGATGATCTTTTTGGCCTTTCTGTGACATCAGATGCAGTAGGTGTCCTGGAGGGCAGGTAGTTTGCCCCCGGTGATGGGTTGTGCAGACCGCGCTACCCTCTGGAGAGGCTTGCGGTTGAGGTGGTGCAGTTGCCGTACCAGGCGGTGATACAGCCCGACAAGATGCTCTCGATTGTGCATCTGTAAAAGTTTGTGAGTGTTTTAGGTGACAAGCCAAATTTCTTCAGCTTCCTGAGGTCTTTGCCATGCTATCTGTGTGGGTGGACCATTTCAGTGTGTCTGTGATGTGTACGCCAAGGAACTTAAAACTTTCCACCTTTTCCACTACGGTCCAGTCGATGTGGATGGGGGGGGGGGGGGGGGGGGGGGTGCTCACTCTGCTGTAGCAGGTTAGGAGAACTTACGCAGCAGGTTAGGAGAATTAACGTAGCAGGTTAGTAGAACTAGATTATGGTTAGGAAAAGGGTTAGGGTAAGCTAAAAATGCACCAAAGAAAAATCAACTTTTCACTTTAATTCGACATAAAATAAGGCCATTTTATTTGAACAGAAAAATTACCGAAGTTAACAAATAGTTTTTGTAAAGAAACAGGTGCCGCTGATAATACTACCTTCGTCGTAGAGGCAGAGGACACAATGATGAGCCCAGACAGGCCCAGGCCTAGTTAGCTCTTCAACAACCACTAGCATTAGCCTAGCTAGCGCTTTAACCAGTAGCATTACTGCCTCTGCTGCTGTCGGTGACTAATCATCATTGGAACTACATGCTATAACTAGTAGTAGCACAGCGGTAGCTAATGTCGAAGCAGAGCAAAAGCTCGGAGAGGAAGATGCAAATCATGCAAATTCGGTTTCAGAGCCTTATTCACCTCTAGCCCTTGATCTTCCAGAGTCACAAAGAGATCAACACATGGACCTACTGTGTGTTGAAGTGATGATGTGGCCAGAAGCGCTGTCTGACAAACAGAAGTGTGATCTTGTCAAACAGGGGCCAAAACAGTATTCCCTCAAAGTGGGGACGCAGTCCCTTTAAGATTTAGTAGTGACATCTATGAAAAAGTTATGATAAACCGAGAAAAAACAATACACGGACATGGCTTTTGTATTCAAGTTAGGCTGATGCCGCGTTTCGTTTTTATTGTCGGAATTTGGGGAAAAATAAGACTAATTTGAGCAGTGATGGTTTTCAGTGCTGGAAGAATATCGGGACCAATTTGAAAGCACATGAGCGTTGAACTGAGCATTTACAAAATATGGAGAGTTGGCGCGACCTTAAGGAAAAATGTAAACATGGAGTTATTGGCACTTGAGGTAAATCATTGTAAGATGGTTTTGGGGAGATTGCTTGCCATTGATCTGTCATTTGGCGGAATGAAACCAAGCCTTTTGTAGACACTTAGAGGATATACACGAGCCAAGAAACGGCAACTTCCTTGGGCAGGTGGAGCTAATGGCACAATTTGACCCTGTAATGACTGAACGTTTGAGATAGTTTGAAAATCATTACATAATTTATAATTATCTTAGCATGAGTATCCAAAATAAACTGATAGCTCTGGCTGCACAAAAAGATGCCAATGTTGAGAAGGTTAATAAGGCAAAACACTTTGCTGTCATCATGGACTGCATGCCATTTATAAGCCATACTGAACAGCTGCCAGTGGTATTAACGATTGTACAATATTTGCACATTATTCTTTTTAAAATTATTCAAGCTCTGTCAAGTTGGTTGTTGATCATTGCTAGACAGTCCTTTTCAAGTCATGCGATAGATTTTCAAGCCGATTTATGTCAAAACTGTAACTAGGCCACTTAGGAACATTCAATGTCGTCTTGGTAAGCAACTCCAGTGTATATTTGGCCTTTTGCTTAAGGATATTGTCCTGCTGAAAAGTGCATTTTTTTTCTCACAGTGTTTGTTGGAAAGCAGACTGAACCAGATTTTCCTCTAGGATTTTGTCTGTGCTTCGCTCTGTTTTTTTTTTATCCTAAAAACCTCCCTAGTCCTTGCAAATGACAAGCATACCCATAACATGAGGCAGCCAACATGCTTGAAAATATGAAGAGAGGTACTCGGTGATATCTTGTGTTGGATTTGACCCAAACATAACACTTTGTATTCAGGACATGCATTTTTTCAGTTTTACTTAAGTGTCTTATTGTAAACAGGATGCATGTTTTGGAATATTTTTGTTCTGTACAGTTTTCCTTCTTTTTTCCTTTTTTTTTTTTTACTTCTTACTTTTTTACTTTTTTACTGTAATTTAGTTTAGTATTGTAGACTAACTACGATGTTGATCCATCCTTAGTTTTCTTCTATCACAGCCATTAAGCTATGCTTTAAAGTCATCATTGGCCTCATGGTGAAATCCCTGAGTGGTTTCCTTCCTCTACGGCAACTGAGTTAGGAAGGACGCCTGTATCTTTGTAGTGACTGGGTTTATTGATACACCATCCAAAGTATAATTAACTTCACCATGCTCAAAGGGATATTCAATGTCTGCTTTTTATTTGAACCCATTTACCAGTAGGGTCCCGTCCTTGCAAGGAATTGGAAAACCTCCCTGGTCTTTGTGGTTGAATCTGTGTTTGAAATTCACTGCTTGACTGAGTTTTATTTATTTTACCTTTATTTAACTAGGCAAGTCAGTTAAGAACAAATTCTTATTTTCAATGACGGCCTAGGAACAGTGGGTTAACTGCCTGTTCAGGGGCAGAACGACAGATTTGTACCTTGTCAGCTCGGGGATTTGAACTTGCAACCTTCCGTTACTAGTCCAACGCTTGACTGAGTGACCTTAAAGATAATTGTATGTGTGGTGTACAGAGATGAGGTAGTCATTCAAAATAATGTTGAACACTATTGCACACAGTGAGTCCATGCAACTTATTATGTGACTTGTTTAGGCTTGCCATAATAAAGGTGTTGAATACTCATTGACTTATTTTGATTTTCAGTTCATTTGTAAAAAAAAAATACTAAAAACACAATTCCACTTTGACATTATGGGGTATTTTGTGTAGGCCAGTGACACAAAATCTCAACTTAAATTCAAGCTGTAACAACAAAATGTGGAAAAAGTCAAGGGGTGTGAGTGATCGTATGAATACGTTGAAAGCGCTGTATGTGTAGCCCATGGATCTGATGCTGTCTGGCCAAAAAGAGTATGGCAGGTCCTACTCTTTTTGCCTAGACAGCATCAGATACATGGGCTACATGTAGTAAGGTGGAGGGGCGCTGTTTCACTCAGATTCTTGGTGAAAGTTTCAGATACTTGCGAATTTAAGGAAAGTTGGCAGGTGCACAGTGCACAGACTGGCATCTGTCTGGGGCCTCATACTCACTAAGTCAGACCTCGGAAGCCTTCACCTCATGACACAGGTTATTTTTCCTCACTTGTCAGGATCGATTTCAAGTTCACTATCTGTCAATTTCTCGCAATCTTCAGGCACGTAACATGCATTTCTCTCCTGTATTCGACCCAAATGAGAAAGTACTCGGGCCTGGGTTACAGGTTTGCACCTCGCGCCCCTTCTTTCTATACTGAACAAAAATGTAGACGCAACATACAACAATTTCAACCATTTTACTGTTACAGTTCATGTAAGAAAATCAGTCAATTTAAATTAATTAATTGGGCCCAAATCCATGGATTTCACATGACTAGGCAGGGGTGCAGCCATGGGTGGGCCTGGGAGGGCATAGGCCTACCCACTTGTGAGCCAGGCCCATGCACTGGGGAGCCATGCCCAGGCAATCAGAATAAGTTTTTCCACACAAAAGGGCTTCATTAAACACAGAAATACTCCTTAGTTTCATCTGCTGTCTGGGTGGCTGGTCTCAGACGATCCCGCAGGTGAAGAAGCCGGATATGGATGTCCAGGGCTGGAGAGGTTTGTGGTTGTGAGGCCGGTTGGATGTACTGCCAAATTCTCTTAAACAACGTTGGAGGAAAATGCCAACATTCAGTTCTCTGGCAACAGCTTGGGTGGACGTTCCTGCATTCAGCATGCCAATTGCCAATTATCTTGCCAAAGGAGAAATGCTCACTAACAGGGATGTAAACAAATTTGTGCACAGAATTTGAGAAAAATAAGCATTTTGTGCGTATGGAATATTTCTGGAATCTTTTATTTCAGCGCATGAAACATGGGATCAAAACATTACATGTTGCGTTTGAATTTTTGTTCACTATATACCGTATCTATGCCTCTTCCCCCCGTCCGTCCTCTTCCTCGCCCGGTCCCTCCATCTCCGTGCGGGACCTCAGGAAACTCAGTTCCCTGCAGCGATCCTTTTCATCACAGCACAGAACAGGAGGGGATATCTATGAAGCATAGTGTACTTTATGGTTAACTAATCTAAGAAAGACAGAATCTGAGTCAGGCATCGGAAATGGTTACTTGTTAGTTTCACTGACCCCCAAGGCTCTGATGAAGGCAATGATGCCAAAACGGACGTGTTTGCCCTGTCAATAAATGAACAGATCTATGCAGAAACAGAGTGCTCCTTTACTTTATTGTCCTGGGGTAAGGAATGTTTGTTGCCTTTGGAATCCTTTCTTTCATTATGACCCTGAATACTGTGTTGTAAACTATTGACAGGAACCCTGGCCAGTGCTATCTGGCATCCCTGGGACGTCCCTACCCTAAACCTTAACCCTTACCATTTTAAATGTCTTCTTCAATGGGGGGTATAGACGTCCCAAGCATTCCAGATAGCATAGACCCAACAACAATGTGTATCAAACTGGTATCACCACTAGAGGGTAGTATTAGATAGGTGGGAACAGCTAGGGTGCCAAAACTGCCACACTTTATCCAGCTGTGCATTCTTGACCTTGAGGTAGCTCAAAATAGAGTATACCAAACATTAGGAACACCTTCCTAATATTGAGTTGCCTCAGAAATGCCTCAATTCGTCCAGGCATGGACTCTAGAAGGTGTGGGAAGCATTGGAGTCAACCTATGTTGACTATTACCATACCTCCGTTCAAAGGCACTTAAAACGTGTGTCTTGCCCATTCACCCTCTGAATGGCACACATACACCAAAAATAATTATTTAACCTGTCTCCTCCCCTTCGTCTACACTGATTGAAGTGGATGTAGCAAGTGACATCAATAAGGGATCATAGCTTTAACCTTGATTCACCTGGTCAGTCTGTCATGGAAAGAGCAGGGGTTCTTAATATTTGACATACTGTGTATTTGTCCAGCTAGAATAATATTTAGTTCATTGTGTGTTTTTCTGGAGTAATATAAATAACAGGACCCATTGCTAGTATGTCAGTGAAGTACAGTTCATACAATAGTCTTAAAAGAAAAAAACATAATAAGGGGTGTTTTGATATGATTTACTCCATTCTTCACACCAATCTGCTTTCGGTCCATACTCACACACACACACACACACACACACACACACACACACATACTGGTATAATACATTTTGCTACAGTTTAAAAACATGGCACAATTGCATGGACAGGTGCAAATGTGGAAGGGTAGTGCTTGAAAAGGGCAATTAGACAAAAGATTTCCTTTAACGATAAGACATTTTGAATACTATTTTATAGAATACATCTGGTTTTTGAAACTTGGAGATGTATGGTTCAGGTCAAGAATGTTGCTGTTGCATAATGCTGCATAGTTAACAATGAAGGGGCATGGACACCCAAGGAAAACAGAAGTTGGTGACAAAAGTATTTCTGTTTTAATGAATGCGAGTGAAAAGTAAAATGCTGCTGACTGCATGGGCCTAGTAACATATGATTCCATCTTAAATCCAACCATGACCTATGTGTTACATTACACATGTATATTGGATTAGAAGTGTGGCACTGGAGTTAAACACAACGTGTACAAATGAAACCCACGATACAAGAACCACAAGCACTCACAAATGTCACTTGTCTTTTCCACAGAGCACGGACCTCCAGACAGTCATTACTCTGTCGTCTGAACATTTACAACGAGTAGCTGAGGAGGTAACTTGCAAAATCGCTTTGCAGGCAATCAGAAGAGTTAGCCTAGATTGAAAATAAAACAATAACACTGTCATTCAATGAGCTATGAAGTGTTTAAAGCTTCAATCCAAAAGACAGAGTGTAGTTCACCAGAACATTATTCCACACGCTGACATTTAGCTTCAAAAGAGATCCAGCGTTTGATAGAGTAGAGCAGAAGAATCTTTGTCCAATATCTGTTAAGCGCAGATGAGAATTGGATAAAAGCAGACAAATCCCCAGTTGCAAGAGGAAAACCCCAGCTTTATTTATAAAGTGTCCAAAGACAAGTGTTGTAGTACTGAAGTCTCCATTTTCATAACTCATGACTGGACCTTGACGCAGCAGAGTGAAAGTCAACAAGCTTCTAAATCAGACGTTAAAACAAATTAAGAAATGATAAAGCATCACACTGCTATGGCTCTCTGCCCCAATCCCACAGGACTGAAGCTTCTGCCTGCCCTGGCTGGGGCAGAGCAGTCCTTTCCCTCTGTCTCTTCCATCCATCCATACCTTCCTCCGTGAAAGTTCCAGTCCAACAGACCTGCTTCCATCTGTCCATCAATAAATCCATCATTCCATTTCCTTTTCTTCCTCAGACAGAAAAGCACATCCTCTTGGTAGGAGTAACAACACCGTTTTCATGTCCCCCTTCCACCCATCCTTCCCCAGTCCTTCTCAGTCTTCATGCCTCCTTCATGTAGCTTCTGCAGGCCTTAAAGTCTTTCTGAGCCAACAAAGCCACAATGCCTGGGTCACCGGAACTCATAGATGGCTGCACTGTGTTCCAGAACATGGGTGAGGTTCAGAGACTGGTACCTGTGACGGAGAGGGAGTCAGACAGTGCTATTTAGTGCAGAAAGTCAGGAGAGGAGAGATGCATTGGCCAGTCCCAAATCAAATCAACCCCAAGCCCTCAACTCTTATTGTACAGAGAGCTGTTATTCAATTTATTTTTGATTAGTTGAAAAAAAAAAAATAAAAAAATAAGTTCACACCCCACAGAATTAGGGCATGAACTGCATCCCGACGCTGATAACCTGAGCAAATAAAATATGAATTTAAAGAAAAAAGAAACACATAAGAACTGATGATGCACAGATGCATATGTTCTAAGTTCACAAAGCCTGGCTACATCTGAACCAGTTTTATCACATGTTCATCAATGACCCAGTTAGTATTTAGTCTCCTGTTACCATTCTGAGCTCCTATGATAGTAGTATCCCTCTATGGTGGCTGTGGACTTTTGGAAGCAGATGTAGTAGAAACCAGCGAAGGAAGCACCGCTGATGTCTTTAATGGTGTGATCAGGGACCAGGAACTGCTCCTGTGGAAGAGAATACAACAGTTAGTACATCATTATAACAACAGTATTTTTACAGGAAATGTTGCCAAACCTCATAGCCATGATTCAGCTTTTCCATGGTAATGGAGCTTACCTTCCACCTCATGAAGATGTAGTCAGACTTCTTCAGCTCTTCATAGTCAAAATCATCCGAGTTGAACGTCTTTGCATACTGGTAGAAGGCCTGGAATTTTCCCTGGGGCCCAAATATAAAATCGTTAATCGCTGGAACAATACAATACGTTTAACAATCATAACAATTGTTCTTGCTTGACAAATCTACCGTTATCAGACCCCCCCCCAGGTTCCAAACCAATTCAATCACTTTTCACCCGGTGCAAAGTCCACCCACCTGGGATAGCTTAATCGAATCCCCTCATTGCTTGAAATCACTGCCCCCACTTTAAGCACCACATTCACCAAATCCTGATACGACCAAATAACCAGTGGCGGAACACCAAAACTAGCCTGTTAGCCGTCGCATCCCAGGGAATTTTCACAGACGTCACAATACTATTTATTTTACATAATCTCTTGTGGACAGACTAACAGCAACCAAAAAACATTAATGAGGGGGATGACACCCTCACATTCTCACCAGGAAAGATGAACTCCTACTTCATTTGACACAGAGGTCTAAAGCAGATCAACATGGGTGGAATCAGACTATTAAATTAAATTAGGCTAAATTAAATGAATGATCGCATATTCGATTTACCCAGTGCTTGCGATCCACATCCTCATCTGCATCCCACTTCCTGGTTAGAAACGGACGCTTCCTACTGATGATCTCCCCTGCAAAGAACGTAGTCAGAGTGGGGTATTCCTACAGAAGAAAAAAACAGAAAGAGAAACAGGTTATGCTGGGAATCAAAACCATGATTAAAATAAAAGGGTTAGAATAAACCTTTATTCAACCTCTTTTCAGTATCAAGTAAATCATTCTCACCTCTGTCAACCCTTTGATCTTCAAGTACCCACACAAGTATGAGTCTTCCATGGTCACATGCTGAAAGAAACAACACAAGACTTGAAAACTGTATGTAAATGTTCCCTTGCTAGATAGTGGAATGAAGGATCATTCATTGTGTAACTTCTTTCCAATGGTGTCATGATGTGAGCCAACGATGCATCTGAACACAGCTGAATCACATTCTGGTAATAACATGTTCACTACTAATGCCAGCTCACCTACCGTCACTAGAATGTAAATTCAATTAATGATAACATCTAGGTTTCATGGCCGGTGATTATGAACACTCCTTCTGGAAGCTGGCAATCATTACGTGTTTTGACATTTTTGTCAGCACAATTAGTCGTCAGCTGACTGGCAAATGAAAGTTTCATAAATCTAACGGACCTGCAAAACAACCTCGACATCGTAGGAGTTGCCTTTGCTCTTCTGATGTCCTCGGAACTTGGAACCGCTGTAGAGAAGCGAGGCGATAACGCCGGGCTGTTGGGTGTTGATCAAGGGAGGTGGGATAAGCGAGGCCGAGGACTTGAAGGCCATGGGGGTGTTACTGATGTATCCAGCGGGGACAGGCATGGTTCTGGTACCGCGGGAAGGACACCGACCGCAGTCAGTGGCCGTCCGGGCGATAGATGTGGGAAGATGGTACAGAGAGCACGAATGAGGCGGCTCACCTACATCCAAATCCCTTCAAATGTAATACTTCAGTCACTCACACCAAGCTCCAGAAAAGTAAATGGACTTCGTCGCGGGCGTCATAAAACAGCAGCATTCTCTTCTCTCATTAGCCAAGGGATGCACTCGTCTAAAAGCGCGCCGCTCATTGGCTTATTTATCGCAACGCTATCAATGACTTTTGAGGATGTAGTCCTTTTCGCTCTGGCACTCTTCCATTCTGTTTGATTGTATAACAAGAATAGAACTACATTTCCCATGTATCTGGGAAATCTGTCGAATCTGCCAAACACGAAAGGTCACACATGCGATGCAGTGAGAGGTGTGTGCAAATACGATCGTATTTCTCCAAATGATTCGTTTTAGATCAGTCAACCTTCAACTATTCTTCGTCAGCCGTTTCATTCGTTTCTTATAGCAACAGTAGTGTGTCCTGCATTTTGAAAAGCGATACTATCCGGCATTCATAATTCCTGTTAGCTAACGTTAGTTCAGCTAGCCAAGTCAACTGTAGGTTTGAACCCCACTTCAATTGGGGAAACTTGTTTGTTAAAACATCTCTGTCACTGACACGATGTTGAGGAATCTTGTGAGATTTCACAATTGTCTGGGGCATGCTTTCTCTCCCCCCACTGTCTGCCCAAGAGGTCAAATGTTTAAGCTGCTCTCTGTGAACTCAAAATCCTACTCCATTATCACAGGTAAGAGATGCACCAGCCACTTGTTTCATAAAATATCAAGAAAAGGCTCTCGAGCTTGCTGGTTTACAGTGATCGTGGCTATGTGCACCACGGAGGTTGCACATTTCTTGTTTACTTTGTTTCGCTCTCAACAGAAAGAAAGAAATTCTATGAGGATGTTAGCATATCCCATGGAGAGGGTGAGTACTGAATCGGAACTTGGAGAGTGAGGGTCTTTCTCTCTTGAAATAATTTAAATAAGAAGTCTGAGTGGTCAGAATTCAAGAACTCACTTTTTCTTTTTTTTACCTTGATTTTTGGTCTGCAGGTGGCATGTTTGAGATCAACCTGGACCGGCGGAAACTGAAAACACCAGGAGGAAAGCTGTTCACAGCCCCCAACGAAGCCTTAGCCATTGCCGTGGCGAATGAATGGGATACTCAGAAAGACATGCTGAAGTTCTACAGCATGCATATGGTATGACCTTTTACCCCAGCACTTTTGTTCAATGCTTCATGTTGGCTGTATCTGAAATGGTCACTGTACCCCATACAGGGCACTACTTTCACTAGAGCTTTTGACTTGGGCCTGGATTCAAACGAATGCTCTATATGTGGGAAAAGGGTGCAATTTGAGATTTGTTCTCTCTCCTCCAGACCACTCTCTGCAACACAGCCCTAGATAACCCTACGTTCCGCAGCAAGGACCAAATGATCACTGCTGCCCTCAAGTATCTGGAGACTGACACTATCTGGTACACAGAGATATTTGTAGTAGCATGTGGGTTTAGGTTCTCTCCATCAGAACTGATTTCTACAGATCATTCATGTGTATGATTGCACAGGGATTGAAACTGTGAGTATGTTGTCTCCTTGCAGTTACAGAGTTGAGGAGCCTCCATCACTAGTTGAGCTTCAGAATAATGAATGGGACCCTGTGTTGAACTGGATTGAAGACCGGTTGGTATCACTTTAACATGATCATTGACTCATTTTCTGTGAGTTACCTTACAAAAAGTTCACTGGACATATACGTATTTGCATATCATCTTCAGCAAAGGAGGGAAACAGAGATTTGTAGCATTGTCTTGCAAATACTTGAATTCATGTTTTTCTCTTTCAGGTACAACGTAGTCATTGGCTCCTCCACCAGTATACTGGGTCCAGAGATCCCACAGGCGACGATGGATACTTTCCGCCAGCACCTGGGTTCCTATAACTTCTGGTCCCTGACAGGTAAAAACATCGAAGAGTCATTAGAGGTACTCCCGTCCCGTGGACATGTGCAAATTCTTTACTGTATGTGGGTGCTAAAAGGAATCAGCCTCTTGACTAGACCAATGGACTGAAAATGGAGAGAGAATCGTCTCTATTTTCAGTTTGTTGGGCCACTTCAGGTAGAGCCTCTTGCTTTGCACTCAGAAGTAGGACCGGTGTTTATGAACACATAATATTGCAGAGTCTCAGTTAAATAGACTGTACAGGACTACTAATATTCTTTGTTGTGACATCCTATGTGTGTAGGTCTGGAGTATGTGATCACCCAGCTGAAGTCAGTGGTGCTTGCCTTTGCTTTAATAGACAAACACATAACAGTGGAGCAGGCCGTGCTGCTGTCACGACTAGAGGAGGAGTTCCAGGTAGGAACTCGCCACAGAAACAATGCATATACAGAGATTAGAAAAGCGTTGTGGATAATGTATTCAATCTCTTTCTCTCTTACTAATTATTTATTTTCCTCTGTCTCTTTTCCCTCTCCATAGATCGGGCATTGGGGAAATGTAGAGTGGGCTCATGATGTTGACCTGTATGAGCTGAGGTCACGTACAGCAGCAGGGGCTCTGTTTGTACATTTCTCTTCTGAAAGTTCAACGGTCAAACGCAAACTCATGCAAGACTAAGGAGGACATTCAGTGCTTCCCTGAGTCAACACAAACTCAGACAGGACTCTTAAGAGCAAAGGCAACAGAGGCAGTGTACTGGCCTCTGACTGGGAAGAAATCCCAACTCCTTCGGACTTGTGTTTATCTCTGGTTGTTGTCCTTTGCGGAATAAAAACACATAATATTCTATGTCAATCAATCAAATGTATTTATGAAGCCCTTTTACATCAGCAGTGTCACAAAATGCCTATACAGAAACACAGCCTAAAACCCCAAAGAGCTAGAAATGTAGTTGCCTGGAAACCTGACGTTCAATTACATTGAATTATACATCGGGCAAAAATGTGCGTTTGAATCAGGAAAGTTACTTCTCCTGACCTCTACAAGCCAGAATATTGAATAATATAATATTTTAATGTACTTTAGCGGTTGTCCGTGCTGTAGGAATGAGGAAAGTATAATTACATAAACTTTTCAAAGCACTTGTAGTGCATTTAGAGTTCTATCACCTGACGCATGTTCACAAGATAAAAATACATGCACAAGACGCAGCAAAATTAAGGCAGTTATTTCACAACACATTGTGTGCCTCTACTCTTCTACCATACAGGCTACCTACCTAGGCTACCTGTGATGGCAGGTAGCCTAGTGGTTAGAGCGTTGGACTAGTAAACAGAAGGTTGCAACATCAAATCCCTGAGCTGACAAGGTAAAAATCTGTTGTTCTGCCCCTGAACAAGGCAGTTAACCCACTGTTCCTAGGCTGTCATTGAAAATAAGACTTTGTTCTTAACTTACTTGCCTAGTTAAGTAAAGGTAAAATAAACATAAATATATCTACAACACAAAAAAATCAAGTTTGTATGTGTATCTCCTTGCTGTTCCATAAGATTAATTTCGATTGGCTATTTAAATCTGATTTTACTGCTTGCATGAGTTAATTGATGTGGAACATAGTTCGGTGGCTCCATGTAGTACTGTGCACCTCCCATAGTCTGTTCTGGACTTGGGGATTGTGAAGAGACCTCTGGTGGAATGTCTTGTGGAGTATGCATGGGTGTCCGAGCTGTGTGCTAGTAGTTTTAAACAGACAGCTCGGTGCATTCAACATGTCAATACTTCTCACAAATACAAGTAGGGATGAAACCAATCTCTCCTCTACTTTGAGATTGACATGCATATTATTAATGTTAGCTCTGTGTACATTTAAGGGCCAGCTGTTCTGCCCTATTATGGGCCAATTGTAGTTTTCCTAAGTCCCTCTGTGGCATCTGACTACATGACTGGACAGTAGTCCAGGTGTGACAAAACTAGGGCCTGTCGGACCTGCCTTTTTGATAATGTTAAGAAGGCAGAGTAGTGCTTTATTATAGACAGACATCTCCCCAGCTTAGCTACTATTGTGTCAATAAGTTTGTACAATGAGAGTTTAAAATCCAGGGTTACTCCAAGCAGTTTAGTCTCCTCAACTTGCTAAATTTCCACATTATTCATTGCACACGGATAATGAGTACATGGCCTTTAAGGCCAGATTGTTCTTCAAGATGTTCAAACGTTCATAGATGTCCAGCAAGTTCAAATAATCCGTGATTATAGAGGGTGCAACAGGTCAGCACCTCAGGAGTAAATGTCAGTTGGCTTTTATAGAAAGAGAAAGATGTGTAATTTAATTTCAGTAAAGAGGAACAGGCTTCTCTGACACTCATTCCCTATAAAGTACAACTTGGCGGCAGCCAAGTATGATGATGGCCATCTCTTCTACAGTTTGTGTTTTGAATCAGTTTCTCAGTCATCAGTGACTTTTGGGAACATTGCATGTTTCTATGGAAACAGTGAGTGTTGTTCCTTCAGGGGAGGAATGTTAATTCCTTGTCCCCCCTGTCTCAGCCCAGATGTCTCTCTCACTCCCACTGTATTATGCTTAGTAGCTTGTAGCAAAGCTGACTTAGTTTTTCTGTTGCTTCAGTAAAAATGTAATTTATCAATGGGTCAAACTGACTAAAACATGTTTATTGTTACTTACACAGCTGTTACACACATCACCAGCTTTTTTGTCAAACCACTTTGAATCAAACCCTAAATGCATTAGAATAAAGATGTTCAGAAACACTGTTCTGTTATTTTTAAAGCAAACATTTTGAAATCCTAATGAAATCCTAACGCTTGTGGACATGATAACATACTTTGGATTGTGTGCACAGATTGTAAAATCTAATGTTTACATAACCATATTGGAAATAAGTCACAAACATTTTTTCACCATAAACATATTTTTATCTAGGTTTTCTTCATGTAGTCCTGTTAGATTCATGAATGCAGTGATGGTTGTCATTATTTACAATGGTCTGCAATGTAATGATCGACGTTTTTGCTGCCCAATCAGATTGACGTACTGGATGTCTCTGCCAATGCAATTGCTTGATGGGCGAGGCTTACTATCTTTCCATGAAGTGAATCGTACACATTGTTTGTTGTCGATCAAGATGGAGTTCCTTTTGGGAAATCCATACAGTACTCCGGTGGGACATTGTATTGGTAAGTAAAACATTTTTTTTTATTTTTTTTAACAAACTCTGATTGAAAGGAATCTGTAGATAATCGTGTTTCACATTTTTGAATCGTCATGACATTTGATTCTTACTCAGCTAAGTTCATTGGCTATCGACCCATACGCGAAGCTAACCAGTTGACTAGCATTCATTTTGGTTATTTCCAAGCTGGTTAGCTTCAGATAATTGGCAAAAAAATATGTTGTTAACTAGTTATATATTCATCAATGTAAGCATAAGCAATAGTTCGTGGTAATCCTGCTAGGTCGTGGTCGGGCATATTCCGTTTGTTGCACTTTATTCATTTACACTCGCTACTTAAGTTAAGCTAGCTAACGTTAACTAACGTTACTGTCTGTATCTGGTCGCGATAACTGTTTGTGGCTGACTAGCTATTCGAATGAACCATATGACACGTATTTAACAGCTGGACTACTGCTAAATTAGCTAGCTAGCTCTCAATAACCCAAGGCACATGACTGGGTAACTAACTTAAGTTACTTAGCTAGCTAAATTAGTATAGCGTTGCTGTAACTGAGCTAATTAGCTAGCTAACAAGTTAGCATATGTGATCATTGCAATCATGAAAAGGATATTGTTTTCAAATGACAATTTTCTACTGCTCTGACGAGGCGGAATTTAATGTTCTGTCTTTAGAGAGAGCCACTGATGGCTCCCTTCAGAATGAGGACTGGGCCCTCAATATGGAAATATGTGACATAATCAATGAAACCGAGGATGGGTGAGTAGAAAATTCATTAGCCTAGTTAGAATGCGTTTATGTGAATTATAAAACACACGTTAGACCTATTCTGGAGCTTTGTGACATGGACTTGATAATTTGTCCCTAGTGACTTAACTACATCTGAATATGGCCACACTTTCTCTGTGAAGGTCTCTCGCTCTGTTTGCCTTGCCTCTTATCAGAAGCAATAATGGATTTGGTCCAAGTGCTGGCCTACTATCTAGTGCTTGGATAGCTATCTGGTCCATTAAACTTGATGTAAAAGTGTTGAAGTCCATTTTCTGTTTGATAAGTGGGTGGTAAATTAGGGAAGGTGGATTTACCCCTACTCCCAGTTTCTCATAATATGACATCAGTTTCTTAAAGCCCTCTGTATCAGGAAGGCCACACCTACCACTGTTAATGATGTATCTGCATTATAGTGTAGCCTAGACCATTTTTAGTAAAGCATTGCCTGTTACATAAATCCTTTAAAGTATTAATAACATTATTTCAGTCAAAATGGCGAAATGATGCTTGGTGGTGCAGTTACTACACTGTAGTAGATGGTATGTTGTAGTTATCATGTTGTAGTTATCATGTGTCAGTCTTCTCCCAATCTCACCCTGTTCTCTGCTCTTTGCTGTGTGTTGATGCTGCAGGCCCAAGGATGCCATCAGGGCAATGAAGAAGAGGCTGAACGGGAACAAGAACTACAGGGAGGTGATGCTGGCACTCACCGTCCTGGAGACATGTGTGAAGAACTGCGGGCATCGTTTTCATGCCCTCGTCACCAGCAGAGACTTCATAGATGGCGTGCTTGTAAAAATCATCTCGCCTAAAAACAACCCTCCCACTATCGTACAAGACAAAGTGCTCGCCTTGATCCAGGTAAGGGATCACACACTTATGGGTGAGAGAGTTTATGCATGACATGTTTTTATTAATTTGTGACAACTTTGGTGATAAAGCTAATAGAAGAAGCTTTCATTGATAAACCACATTTTTAAAGTATTCTGACAGTTGTGTTAAGAGATAATGATAGTTTGTGTCCTTGAGCAAATAGATGGAAGTGCTTTCAGAGTATATTGTACTGCTCTGTATGAGCTAGTTGAGGAGAGAAAGGTGTTGGTTGCCTGTGGCTGCAGCCCTGGGGGATCCAGTGTTCTTCAGGCAGGGCCTCGGGTGTTGTGCTACCTGCAGCCAGGTGTTCTCTGGTTACCATGGGGATCTTAGGTAACCCTGGCCGATTGCCTCCGGTGGCCTCTAGTTTCCCACTAAGATGGCGGCTGTTGATGGAACTTTAATGGTTTTCACCAGACCACATGCAAGTGTTATTACAAACGCGGCACTGTTTTCTCACAAGGATGAATGTGTAATGATACACCCAAGATACTCACATACTTTCTTGCTCAGCCAACAAGAGCTTTTGTGGTAGTGTAAATGTCATTTGTGACACCCTGGACCGAAATACTTTGACCAGATTATTCACTACACATGTATGAATAGGGCTAAATTAAAATGTTTCTTCTAGAAAAATGAAAAACATATGCATATTCATGGTATCAATTGAAAAGTAATAGTTAGGAGATTCTGGAAAAATTATTAGACCAAAGGTGAGAACAACAGTTCACCTGACACAAGACTGAATCTAAACTGTTGATTTTTATTTTCATTTTACATTACTGTACTTTTCGCATCATTTGTTGACATCAAAATCTGAAAATACTCTGGATACATTCAGTAACATAAGAATATTCCAGGAAAATGATGTATAGGTGCAACATAAGAAAACAAAATGACAACGGTCTGAGTGAGCAGACTAACTGGTGTCTCCAATTGGCCACACACCTCACCTCAAGTGTGCACAGTTCCAAAGTCATTTAAATGCACGTATGACTCAAAGAAAACTTGTGCACTTGAGGAAATAGAGCAAGCGCGCTTGTAGTTTTGTTTGGAACACAACTCTGCATCCCCGCCATCACACAATTGTTTATGCAATCCAAAAAAACAGTCCATTGTAAATCTGGGTCAGGTGGGCAGCATTTGAAAGCTTGTTCTATTGCTAACATGACGACTAGTTAAGTTATACAATACAATATTACGGTGTTAGGCTTTCACAATGCAATTCAGGAAACAGATCATTATTTTACTGCGCATTGAAATGAGTCATGAGTGCATTGAGGTGCGTGCACCGCAGCAAATTGTCTTCACAATAGACAGACTAATTCTGTTCAGAACAACCCAGGGTGACGCCATGTCTTGTAACTACATCAAACATAGTGATCATAAACGTTGACACTATGACATGAGTTTTATAATATGGAAATGTGGAGTGCACATTTGGACTCATGGGTGTTTTGCTTGCTTTTATGACATCAAAGCAGTATTTAGTATAATCCTCAATGTCTCTTTCAAAATACATAGTCTTCTTTAATTTACAGCCTTTCCCTGTGAAGCGCAGCGCCAGAGCGCTGACATCATGCATAGCATTTTACTGTGCAGCCACTGTGTTCCAATTAAGGTGTTTATCGGTGTCCAAATCTGCCATTTTCAACCCGTATATGGGTACGAGTGTAAAGGGCTACCTGAATAAAGCACTGACAGACATGACACGGTTAAGATAACATTTGTCTTTCTCATTCAACCCGTCTCCCAGGCGTGGGCTGACGCATTCAGGAGTAGTCCAGACCTGACGGGTGTGGTCCATATCTATGAGGAGCTGAAGAGGAAAGGCATTGAGTTCCCCATGTCTGACCTGGAGACCCTGTCTCCAATCCACACTCCTCAACGAGTAGGACTGTCACATCCATTTGCATGCATTTCCTTAATCTATATCGAGTATGAGAATCCATCTGCTATTTTGTTGTAATTTTTTTTCTAATTTAAAGCTGTTGACTGGCTCTGAGGTGAACCAAGCCACACTGAAGGCCACCGCCCCTCCTCCAGCCCAGCCTATCGCCCACCAGCAGCCTCCTCCCCATGCTGTCTCCGCCCCACCCTTTGCAGCATCTGTCCCTCCTACCTATTCCGCCCCTCAGGTCCCCAACCTCGGTGCCTCTGGGTCTATCAACCCCTCACCTGACCAGGTACTGAGTCAGTGAATAGCCATTACAGTTGTGAAAAGGCTTTTAAAATATTCTGGATAGCTTGCATTCTAAGGTTCAAGGAGATGGATCTGAGAGGAGTTGGCATGTTATTCCCTCTGCTGTCCAGATTTGCCGGCTGCGCAGTGAGCTGGACATTGTGCGTGGCAACACCAAGGTGATGTCAGAGATGCTGACAGAGATGGTTCCTGGACAGGAGGACCCCTCGGACCACGAGCTCCTGCAGGTTAGACTCCAACCCCCTTTCTGACTGTATGACGTCAGCTTCGACCCTGGTATTGTTAGTTCATTTATAGGGTCTGGTTTCTTGACAAACAGAAAACAGATGATTGACCGAAAAGGGTATTCGCACAGGCCACTAGAGAGCGCGCTTTCAATGTTTGTACTGGTAGTTTCCTTTTTCTGCAGTTGGTACACCATGAAAGCACTAATGCCATCAGATCCTTTCAGATCTCTGACAACCCTGGGTCTAGCCCTTTATACAGTTAATGTCAGACTGGGTAACGCTGCTGTGTGTAAACCTGTGTGCTGTTTGTAGGAGCTGAACCGGACATGCCGGGCCATGCAGCAGAGGATAGTGGAGCTCATCTCCTGCGTGTCTAACGAGGAGGTCACAGAGGAACTACTGCACGTCAACGACGACCTCAACAACATCTTCCTACGCTACGACAGGTAGGCTAGCTCACACACACACACTAACATCTCTCATCACTGAGCGATGGCTAACATTTGTCTCAAAGAACACCTTTCTCCTATGAGAGGCATGGATGACTTCATGTAACGCAGTCGTTATGAACAAGCGTGGACCAGTTATTTTGATATGTTATTTTCATTTTTCTCTCAGGTACGAGAGGTTCCGGTCAGGCAGAGCATCTCAGGGTATCAACAATGGGGTGAGTTAGCAGTGACAGCCATAGGCAGTAACCCCCCCCCCACAAACACAAACTAGGACATCACTTCCTTATTTGTACATGGTTGGCGCATGCAAATGCATAATGTTATTCCTATTTGATACTTTGCATCATATTATTCCTATCTCTGCTTGATATTTTGTCTTCCATAGCATGCCTGTTTCTTACAAATGTTTTGTCATTCTGTAACATCGTTGAGTCTGACTAAAAGACTGACTGTTCTGTCTAGAGATGTAGGCTAAGGCATGTTAGATCATCTGTCGCTGTCCGTACCGTTAATATCATGCCCACACTGACCGTGGCGTGTTGCCTAGGCATGTTAATGGTATTTTTGTCTTTATGGATAGTTAACACGGGCAAGTATGAAAGTCACCCCAATAATTAGTATGTCACATGTATTTGGACACCAAGTGACACTGTTAAAACATCAATGAATGATATTGACCCTGCTCCCATCTGCTCCATATGGCATGTTTTAACTGCACAGCCCCCTCAGTAACTGACCCAGAGACGGTCTAAAACTAGGAGTATAATGAAGTTGCCGCTAGACGTTGATCTAAGATCAGTTTTTATTTTTCCTCCCTGTGTGGTTAAAGTTGGGATTCAGGGAGGGTAAACTGATCGTAGATCTGTGCCTAAGGGGCAACATCTACCGAATGTCTAAAGATACCCCCTACCCCACAACCACCCATCTTTCTCAAGGTTCTCTTACACAGGCAAAAGAAAAACCAACACCCAGTGCAAAGTTCATTGCTGTGGTAACTAGGCGCTGCGCACAAATGAATGAAAAATCATAGAGGCACACAACAGCTCATTCTTCACCACAATCAAATCTTATTGCATTTATCTTACTAACTGTTTCTGGCTGAGTACCTACCCCCTTAACCAAAACTCCCACAAACTACAACTGTTCCTCATTCATGGGCATATTCATGCTTTTCTCTAGCTAACCTAGGATTTTCCCTGACCTCACACATTCGTATGTGCTTTATTTGCCTGAACCTTTCTGTTCTAGCTAATCATTTTG
Source organism: Oncorhynchus clarkii lewisi (assembly GCF_045791955.1). Taxonomy (NCBI): domain Eukaryota; kingdom Metazoa; phylum Chordata; class Actinopteri; order Salmoniformes; family Salmonidae; genus Oncorhynchus; species Oncorhynchus clarkii. The sequence goes on from NC_092166.1 coordinate 65,083,605, forward strand.
TTGGTCAAATTGATGAACAAAACTAATGCCAGGTGTCGGGCCCTTTTTGTGTAGTTCCCCTTCGCGACTAGTTCATCGCTTTGTTTATTGTAGTGACTAATGGGAAATGTAATTGTCAGTCGGTTTGGAGTGGGCTCCAAAAAGTGGTCTTTCATTCTCTTCAACGTGTCCAAGCACACCAAAACAGTCATGAAGAGGGCACGACAACCTATTCCCCCTCGAGACTGAAAAGATTTGACATGGGTCCTCAGATCCTCAAAAGGTTCTCTAGCTGCACCATTGAGAGCATGGTGGTTGCATCACTGCTCGGTATGGCAACTGCCTGGCCCCCAACCACAAGGCACTACAGAGGGTAGTGTGAACGGCCCAGTACATCACTGGGGTCAAGCTTCCTGCCATCTAGGACCTCTATACCAGGCGGTGTCAGAGGAAGGCCCTAAAAATGGTCAGACTCCAACCACCCTAGTCAGACTGTTTTCTCTGCTGCCGCATGGAGCGCCAAGTCTAGGTCCAAGAGGCTTCTAAACATATTCTAACCCAAGCCATAAGACTCCTGAACATCTAGTCAAATGGCTACCCAGACTATTTTCAGCCCCCCCCCTTTACACCACCGTTACTCTGTTGTCATCTATGCATAGTCACTTTAATAACTCTACCTACATGTACATACTACCTCCAATAACCGGTGCCCCTGCACATTGAATCTGTATCAGTACCCCCCTGTATATAGTCTCACTGTTGTTATTTTACTGTTGCTCTTTAATTACTTTTGTTAGTTTTATCTCTTATTCTTATCTGTATTTTTTTTTAACTGCATTTTTGGTTAGGGGCTCGTAAGTAAGCATTTCACTAAGGTCTACGCTACACCTGTTTTTATTTGGCACGTAATTAATAAAATGTGATTTTGATTTGACTCTCTCACGTGCACTCTCACACTCATTCTCATACCCCTTTGTTTGCAGGTTCTCAGTGAGGCTACAGAGGACAACCTGATAGACCTGGGCCCTGGCTCTCCTGCTGTCGTCAGCAACATGGTCACCACCACTCCCCCGTCCAGCCTGCCCCCTTTCTACATCACCCCCGCTGCACGGCCTTCCTCACCTGCCTCCCTGGCCTCTCGGCTAGCCGGCCTTGGTATGTTCCCTGGACACTGTTACAGTACATACGCCCCATCCAAGTCTATTTAGTAAAAGACAAATCTACTGTAAGAGTGCTGATTCATTTGTTCTCTTTGAACTGTTTACCAGGTCCTTCAGCAATATAACATGTTCTTAACACATGCAATTCACATTTTATTATGTCTGAACAATATAACTGATGTCCTATTGTTGTGACTCAGATGTGGGTGACAGTGTGAGCAGCACTCTGAGCTCTCTGCCCAGCTGTAAGCCTCAGGACGACTTTGACATGTTCGCCCAGACCAGGACCGGAGCTCTGCCTCTGACCACCGAAACACTCGTGACGTAAGAACGCATCGCACTTGGTATCCCGTTCAGAGACTAGCCCTTACCTCCTAGGCTTGTAATGGATCGAGCATACACAATTCTCTATTCTACATGACTGATATGTTCTACACAATACATTTCTATCTGAATGTTGTGTTCGTCTGGTCATTAAACACTAACTCTCTCCTGGCAGAGCTCCTCTAGAGGACCTTAATGCTGTATGTGGGATTGGGCTGCCTCTTCTGGAAGTCAGGCGGCAGCCTGCAGGTGGGGTGAGTACTCTGGCTGGCCAACCTTTGAGAAGTGCACTAATTAAAAATAATAATATTTAACTAGGCAAGTCAGTTTAGAACAAATTCTAATTTACAATGACGTCCTAGGAACAGTGAGCTAACTGCCTTGTTCAGGAGCTGAATGACATATTTGTACCGTGTCAGCTTGGGGGTTCGATGTAGCAACCTTTCGGTTACTGGCCCAACGCTCTAACCACTAGGCTACCTGCCGTCCCTAACATCACTAAGGATGACGTTTAACTTTTACATTCAATGTGCTGTTACACTGTCAAAAGCTCTCCCCGACTTAAAAAAAATAATAAATAATCTTAGTCGGCCGTCCAATCGATTGGTGGAACTATTTAAATATGCATTTTTCCCATACATACACACCCTATGTGTTTTAAGAAACAAACTATATGCACTGAGCTTCTCTGATGCTTTAAGCGCACTGTTGAAATAATTAAGACACAAATGACGAAAGAGGGAGTCAGATATCAAGAACCTGTTCCCGACCCAATTCAACGGCGCACTGAAGATTATCTTTCAGAACCGTGGAGAGCAACCGCTAGCCAACGCTGGAGAGAAAGCTCACTGAAGATTCAGTTCAGCACCTTGGAGGGCCACTGCATCGGCCGCACCCCACAACAGCACTCCTAATGAGCCAGTTCAACACACCTGTGGCAGAGGAGTGGGGAACTGCTACAGACAATTTTGCCATGTCAGGAAAAGGCTGCCGGTTGAGAGAATGCCGTTTGATGTTGATTTGATTATTGTTCCATTCCCCTTTCCTTAGAACTTTAGAAGGGGACATGCCCCCCCTAATGTTAGAAGCAAGTCAAATAAACATTTTAATAACTCAGTCGGGGGCTCAACTTACTTTTGAGAGTTGTAGTAGTAGAATACACAAAGTGCAATTTTGAAATGTGGTTGGGCATCAGTAGTTTTTCCTCTTTGTCAGTCACTCAATTAGCCCATATGAGCTACATTTAATGATGTTTTATTGGTAAAATTGTCTAGCCAGCTACCTAAACTTACTACTAATCATGGTTGAATTACCAAGGTGGCTAGGGCCCCCAGAAGGCTAGGGCCGGCTCTGACTCCAGGTGTGGGTATGGATGTCTACACAAACCAGAGAGCTACTTCAGCCTCTCATGTTGAGTCCAGATTTTTGTACTAGGAAATTCCTCACATTAGCAGAGGGAGTACAAAATGGTTGTTTAATTGAATATATAATGTGTGTATATTATGTCACACTGGTGTGTAGTACAGTATGAATGGCCATGGCCCTGAAACAGATTGGACTGTACCATACATAGTAGATGCAACTCTGCAAGGCCCATCTAAAGCCTTGTAAATTTGCCCATGTCTATTTCTCAAGACACTAGAAATTAGCATTTAATTTGTCTCTCTGGACCTCTGTTTAAACACCACAGGGCCTTATTGTTTTTACCACAATCAGATAACAACTTTCTAGTGTCTTTATCATGGTACTTAACAATCTGAATTATACCTACAGTAGCCTAGCTTAAATAAAGCTAAGCTTATCACGGACTCTCTCAAATATGATATTGCAAAATGGAAATATCCAATTAAGAACATAACAAATGGAACTATTTTAAATTGTGCTTAATTAAAATAATGAAAATCAGCAGGTACAGCCAGTAGGCCTAGTATTCAATCAACAGAGTTAAACATTAAACAGTAAATGTTTAATTATGAATTAAATACATGAATAACAAAATAAAGAACAAGGTGTGGCCCCAAATGGTATCAAAATCAGCTTAAACTCTAATGCTGAACATATAAAATGGCTTGCATAGGCTACAAAAATAAGCATGGGCTATTCCAAACATTTAGCATAATAGTTTCATCTTCTCCATCTGTCAACTGTATCGGACTAGCCTACTTACTCACATAGACCTGGGCTGCCGTTTAATAGCCTACTTCCCCAATCTTTTCAAGTTATGCGACAGGAACACCAGCTTGTCAACATTTTCGGGCAGAAGGCAGCTCCTCGTTTTATTGAATATAAACCCTGCCTTGGAAAATATCCGCTCTGATGGAGTAGAGGTCGCCGGAATCGAGAGGAGGTATTTCGCTGCTCTGGCCAGCCTCGGATACCTGTCCTCATTTTTCCCCCACCAAGCTAGTGGTCCAGCGTCGACTTTCGTTCTATCTTGGAGATAATACTTAACTTCTTTTTTGCTATCCCCCGGAAACTCTTTCTCTCCCTCATCTCCACACATTAGCATATCAATCTCCCGCTCCTTATCTGTTTTTTTTCTTTTTGGTGCGGGTACCTCTTCATCCGTGGGTGTAGAGCTGTCTCTGTCTCCCTCAGCGCTCAACCGGTCGGCCAGCTGGGACACTTTGATGTAGGCTACGTCCCGTTTTGCATCGTCAAGGAACGAAAGCAGCTTGAAGCGGGGGTCTACGACTGCTGCTTGGACGTATATACTACTCTCAAATAGTCGGTCTTTGAGCTGCCATCTGTTGTCAGATTCCTCCACCAGCCTTGTTTTAAGACTCTTAGTGGTGGGGCTGTCGTCCTCCACTGGTGCCAAGTGGCGGCGTTTGAGGTTGGCCAGCATGGGTATGGTTGCAGATAAGGATGCATTTTCCTCTTCGGACTGCAGCTCAGTCAGGGTGACAATGGGCTTCAGCACATTTGAAATGTCCTCTGCCATGTTCCATTGCGCTAGGGTGAGATCAAGGTTGCGTTCATTTTCCCCAGTGTAGTTGGGGTCGGAGAGCACTGCTGTTACAGGCAATCTCTGTTCTATCAGACGCGCTAACATGGTCTGAGAAGAATTCCACCGCATGGAAACGTCTTGGATCAGGACATGTTCAACCACCTTTTGTTCTTTTTGTTTCTCCTTTAGTCCCTTTCTTGCTTTTGTTCGCTTCTTAAAATGAGCCACAAGGAGTCTGGCTGCAACCACAGTGCGACAGATGGGGTCTTGATTGAGAGTGGCGTTGATGCACAGCTGTAAGGTGTGTCCAGCACATCTGATTCCTTTAACGCCTGCCCATTTCTCCTCCCGCCCCAGTATATCTGCACACAAAATCATATTTGCGGCGTTGTCGTGTACCACAGCGACCCTTTTACATCCTGGGATTTCGTATTTGTCGGCCACTTCTCCAAGTCTCTGCGCAATGGTGGCGGCGGTGTGATTCTCCTCCATTTGCTTTGTCTCCAGCACAAGACACTGCAGTCCCCAGGCCTCCGTAATGAAATGGGCAGTTACGGTCATGTATGACTCCATCCTCAGTGAGGTCCACATGTCGGTTGTAAAACTTACTGCCTGACTGTTTTTGATAGACTCCAAAACCTTCTCTTTTGTGGTCTCATATTTCGCTGTCAGAGCATGCATAACAGTCTCTCTCTTGGGAACAGTGTAACCAGGCTCCAAGATTTTCATCATATCCTTAAATCCCACGCCCTCTATCAGGTTAACGGGCCTCATGTCCAAGGCAATGAAGTCCACGATACCATCCGTTATCTCTCGCTTTCTTTGTTCTGAGATTGGGGAATTCTGGTCCAAGGTGGTTTGGGTTAAACCTGAGCTAGCAGTGGAGGCGCTCGTGCTGTACTGGGGATGCGCCTATAAATACACGAAGTTTAACATTTAAGTAGGCCTACATTTGAATTAATTATGTATACCATTGTTATTACATTATTTGGAGATGTTCACATGCATATAAACCCTGTCACTGTTTTAGCATGCAACTAGAAAAACAAAGTATGCTAACTTACTGTTTTCAAGTGATATGTCATATTCGTTGTCGAACTATGATAAGCAAACCGCTGTTTGCAGAGTTTGCATTCCACTTTTTTGGCGTCATCCATTACTACAATGAAATGCTGCCATACTACAGACCTTTTCGACATGTCTTAATTTGGCCTAATAAGAGTATGAAGAAGCTACGGTATGTACTGGTAGGGTTTACACCGCTTCCAAATTCGATTCCAAGTTCCGCCCCCATTCATTTTCAACGGGAGCGCAGCACAGGGAATTGTGGGAAGGCGAGGGGCGCGATAAAGTTCAGTTCTACTTTATGCAAATTATACGCGGCCACCGCTGCTGTTAACCAATCAGGTGAGGGGCAGATGTTTGCTTGAAAATCGTCCTTTTATGGAACAGTTCCACCTGTCATTTAGTTCCTGACAAGCAGATGGAGGAACGTAAATCATTGCTGTGTCGGGTTTTCCAATTCTATATGATTTTGCTTTGCTAGAATACAGAGACAAAATCTGAAGGTCAATGGCATGGAGGATTGCAGAGATTTTTGCTGTTGATGCTGGGTGAAGAGATTTGCACATCAATGTTTGCTTGTGCTGCTAGCTAGCTATGAACATCAAGCAACCTAGACATCAAAACTATGATCAAAGTCAACAAATTGTGAGATTTCCCACCAAAGGATAGAAATCACCAGTAACACAAATTATAACAGTGTATAATTTACAAAGCTTGCATTTCCCATGTAATATCCTACTAATTGGGTTATGGTATCTTAACATTATGATTCCCATTATCTTATGGCTCTTTCATTGTCTAATGACATTGATAATTATAGCTTACTTCCTGTAAAATAAATAGGCCTACCTTTCACATGAATGGGTAATTTGGGTAAAGGAAATTGTAGCTTTGCAAATCTCTTGATTTGAACACCTGTTGTATTCGGTGCATGTGGCAAATTTGATTTGATCAACATCATCTGCAATCCTCCATGCCATTCTTCATATTCAGATTTTTGTCTCTGTGTTCTAAAATCATTCTCGGCAAGTAAACAAGGTAGAATTACAAATCCCCTCACGCAACATTTTTCTTTTTCTACATTTTTAATTAGCCTAAAAATAGTCAGATTTGTAAAAAATGTACTGTACCTAGAATGCAAGGGTTGTACTTGCACTAGACAATTTCGTCATAAAAATCATCATGTAGGAAATTATGATCATGCATGCTTAGCCTCATGCATTATCGATCTCATCAATATGGAAACTGAGTTTAGCTGTTCTCTGCTTCAGATGTACAATGACAATGGGCATATTGATTGCACATATCCGTTAGGCCAGTTATGTCATCATACTGTAGGCCTATGGCTGCATTGGTGAGGCATGACATTATGATAAGCTGCACAATGGGTTCACATGGCTGATATCCTGAGACGGTGACAATCAAATAAAACCCATTTGGAGAGCTCACAACTGGACACAAAGGTCATGTTCATTTGAGGAAGCAACACAAATTAGAGAATTGTTTTTGCAGAATTGTGATCTGTGATGAATGAACATTAACACTAGTTCATCTTGAATAATATTTTAAGTTAACAATTAAAACAAGATGAAACACTTCACTTCAATGAATCAAAATGTACAATCTAACGGGTTTGTACATTTTAGACATCTTAGTAAGTAGGCTATTATGAAAGCATAATTACTTGGTGAACAAAAAAGTCCATATGCGAGGGGGGCCAAACTTGCTCCACTCCCTGATCTACTGGGTGAGTAGACTTCTATTCCAGCCCAGCAATAATACACATGATTATCAACTCCTGTAGGTTTGATAAGTTAAATCAGGTGTGTTAGTGCTGGGCTGGAACAGAAGCCTGCATACCTCTAGGAGAAGGATTGGCCTGCTGAAGCTGTAGTATGTTTTGTATTGTATACAACATTTTGCTTACATAAATACACATAATGGCATACAAGGATGTGCAAGCAGTCTCTTGGGATTCATTGTAGATATGTGATAAGAGTAGTGGCCTGAGGGAACACCCTTAATGTGTTGTGAAACGTGTTAAGTGTAATATTTTATTGTATATAACTGCTTTAATGTTGCTGGACCCCGGGAAGAGCAGCTGCGACCTTAGCAGCAGCTAATGGAAATCTTTAATAAATACATCTGCAGACATGTCTTCACAGCTCTCAAAGAAACAGGTTTCATGTTATTACAATTAAGGCCTGGATATTATCTCTCTTGCTTCATAGTTTTCCTCTCTAGGGGCTAAAACTAGAGAATATTTTCATAATGTCATCCTACAACCTGCCCTATATAACTAGTACACCTACTCCCTTTTCTGACAGATGGAGCAGAAAATAAATCCACCCTTCCATTGCTGTTATCTACAAATGTATTTGGAACATGAGTTTTTAATTTAGAATGAAAAATAGGCCTACATCAAGATAACAAGCTACACTGAACAAACATATAAACAACATGAAACAATGTAAAAGATTTTACAGAGTTATATGAACCATAAGGAAATTGGTCATTTTAAATAAGTCATGGATTTCACATGACTGGGAATAGGAAGATGCATCTGGTCACAGATGCCTTATAAAAAAAAAGGTAGGGACATGGATCAGAAAACCAGTCAGTATCTGGTGTGACCATTTGCCTTATGCAGTGTGACACGTTTCCTTCGCATAGAGTTGATAAGGCTGTTGACTGTGGCCTGTGGAATGTTGTCCCACTCCTCTTCAATGGCTGTGCGAAGTTTCTGGATATTGGCGGGAACTGGAACACACTGTTGATCCAGAGCATCCCAAACCTGTCTGAGTATGCAGGCCATGGAAGAACTGGGACATTTTCAGCTTCCAGGAATTGTGTACAGATCCTTACGAAATTGTGCTAATCATTATCGTGCTGAAACGTGATGGCAGTGGATGAATGGCACGATAATGGGCCTCAGGATCTCGTCACAGTATCTCAAATGTATTTATAAAGCCCTTCTTACATCAGCTGATGTCACAAAGTGCTGTACAGAAACCCAGCCCAAAACCCCAAACAGGAAGCAATGCAGGTATAAAAGCACGGTGACTAGGAAAAACTCCCTAGAAAGGCCAGAACCTAGGACGAAACCTAGAGGAACCAGGCTATGAGGGGTGGCCAGTCTTCTGGCTGTGCCGGGTGGAGATTATAACAGAACGTGGCCAAGATGTTCAAATGTTGATAGATGACCAGCAGGGTCAAAAAATAATAATCACAGTAGTTGTCGAGGGTGCAGCAGGTCAGCACCTCAGGAGTAAATGTCAGTTGGCTTTTCATAGCTGATCATTGAGTATCTCTACTGCTCCTGCTAGAGAGCGAGAGAATTCACACTGGATAAGACAGGAGAAATACTCCAGATATAACAGACTGACCCCCCCCCCCCCCCCCGACACAAACTATTGCAGCATAAATACTAGAGGCTGAGACAGGAGGGGTCGGGAGGCACTGTGGTCCCGTCTGACGATACCCACTTAATATTCGAATTGCTATCAATTTAAAATGTAATTTTGTTTGTTGTTCGTAGCTTATGCCTGCAAATACCATAACCCCACCGCCACCATGGGGCAGTGTTCACAACGTTGACATCAGCAAACTGCTCGGCCACACGACGCCATACACGCTATCTGCCCAGTACAGTTGAAAACAGGATTCATCTGTGAAGAGCACACTTCTCCAGCATGCCAGTGGCCATCGAAGATGAGCATTTGCCCACTGAAGTCGGTTACGTCTCCAAACTGCAGTCGGATCAAGACCCTGGTGAGGAAGGCTAGCATACAGACAAGCTTCTCTTAAAGGTTTCTGACAGTTTGTGCAGAAATCCTTTGGGTTTACAAGCCCACAGTTTCATCAGCTGTATGGGTCGCTGGTCTCAGATGATCCCGCAGGTGAAGAAGCCGGATGTGGAGGTCCTGGACTGGCGTGGTTTCACGTGGTCTGCATTTGTGAGGCCGGTTGGATGCACTGCCAAATTCTCTAAAATTACGTTGGAGGTGGCTTATGTTAAACATGAACATTACATTCTCTTGCAACAGCTCTGGTGGACATTCCTGCAGTCAGCATACCGATTGCACGCTCCCTCAACTTGAGCTATACCTGGGGCATTGTGTTGTGACAAAACTGCACATTTTAGAGTGGCCTTTTATTGTCCCCAGCACAAGGTGCACCTGTCTAATGAGTATGCTGTATAATCAGCCTTAGTGATGGATTGTGCCATCCCTGCGGCCTGCACAATGGATTAGTCCACTCACTGAGACAGGCGTGAATCACAGATTTCTCGTGTGCCCCCCAAATGTTTTTTTTTATCAATTTGCGATCGATCAACAACTAAATATTTTTTGGCCAACAGCCTATCGACCAAACAATCGACCAGTCGACTAAATGGGGTCAGCCCTATGGGCAATACATTATTTTCCACAATGCTTGGCCGTGGTGTGTGTGTGTGCGCGCTGTTGGCCTCCTATAACCAATCTTCCAAAGCTTACACTAACTCAGACTAGTCTCATCTAGTGCATGTCCATCCCACACCCACATAGTTTCATACAGCCTTCAAGATGTTCATATTCACTGTCACTGCATGGCATTGCAAAGCCTTCACATGGCTCTCTGTTTCATGTGTGCCATTGGTACTTCTTCATGTCATTGATCAATGGCAGAGGTCTTTGTCTCATTTTATCAAATGCAGTGGTTTGTTAGCATTTTTGTTCGTTTTTTGAGTTTCTAGTATTTGGTTTTGCATCATATTTCAATTATATTTAAGTTGATTTTCTTTTTGTGTTTTCTCTACCATTTGTTTCATTTTCTTTTGGATTTTTTTATATTTTTTATTTATTTTTACACCGTTTGTCCATGATGTTGCCCTGTAGATTCCCGTTGGCCAATCCTCTGTCATGGATGACATAGAGGAGTGGCTGTGTACCGACTTGGTGAGACCATCATGATTTTATTCTGCCTTTTCTTTTCTCTTCTCCTTTTTATTCCTGTTGCATCCCTCAACTTTTGGACTGCTTGTTCTTCAGAAATCTAATTGTAACACATTCCACTTTCTTTGTCCTTCAACACATTTCCTCATCCTTGACCAATCACGTGTCTGATCCATTGTAGCTTCCTGTGTAGACTTCAATACTACCGGTGTGTCTTGGCTTGAACAAATTAGTTCAGTATTGAAGGGTTTCTGTCCTCTTTGGTGCATGGTTGTTTTTTCTAAATTCATTTGATGTAAGAATGTGGTAATACTTTGTATTTATTGAACTTCTCTAACGTAAATGGATTTGTGGTGAGGGTGGTTGTGTAAGTTCGGATTGTCCTTAAAATAGTTTCCACACTTTGGTCAGTGAGGGACAAATGTGTAACTTTGTTTCACTTCCTCAACAGCAAGGAGATGAGGGAGAAGAGGGGGTGACCAGTGAAGGTAGGAAACATGATTCACCTCTGGCTAGCATGTGTAATATGCTTACCTCTTCTCCTCTGATCCCTCTCTTCCTCCACTTCTAGAGTTTGACAAGTTTCTGGAGGAGCGGGCGAAGGCAGCAGAGACGGTGCCCAGCCTCCCCTCGCCCCCTAGTGGTGACCCTGGTGCAACTACAGGCACACTCAAGAAGAAGGCTGAAAGACCAGATGACGCCCTGTTCGCTTAGTACAGTGGTTTTCAAACCTCTCCTTGGGGACTCCCAGACGTTTCACAATTTAGTTTTAGCCCTGAACTAGCTGAGTTGATTCACCTATTCAAGGGCTTGATAGTTAGTTGACAAGTTGAATCAGGTGTGTTAGATCTTGAATAGTTCAAATGCATAGAACGACTGTGGGTCCCAGAGGAGAGGTTTGAAAACCCCTCGCTTAGTAGACCTTTTAACCTTAACTTCTGACCTGGCCAGCGACCTCAGTCCCCAGACTTTTATCTGTGACAAGCACACACACTTTCTCATCCTCCCCCTCTGGTTCTCTCTACCTTCAAAACTAACCCTCTACTACCCAGCAACGCATTGATTTACTACACTACAAAGGGAACCCCCGATTTTGATATCCCCCCTCTTTCAGAAAGAGACCAGCTTCATTCGGGAGAAGACCGCCACGTTATTCCATAATCAACATTCCTTATCTAACAGTTGATGGTTTGGAACAGTCTCCAGCCTCTGAAGAACTGTGGAGTATCAACAACAACGGCCGTCTTTATAAACCAGCAGCTCACCCTGTCCCGGGGCTGGTCTTCTTCTGAAGGGTAATATGAGACATACCCAACCTACAGGACTACCCATATTCTGCTCCGTTATGGCAGCAAGAAGCCATCCCTATCCTGTCGTCCCCTAATCTACTGCATGCATTATCAGATCCATCCACCCTTCAATCCCTTGAAGGGTCGTCAAAGGGAATTCAATGAAAACTAGGTACAATTATTGTTAACCTTTTTTATTGTAGGTCAGATGGGGGAAGGTAGCATTAAAATATGATGAGATATATTAATGGGGAATATGCTGGATCATTGTATGTTTTGACTATGCGTTTCATTCCTAGTCGATATTTTCTGGTTGTCTTATTTCATCAATTTAACTTCATGGTTTTGAGTGTGGCTTTGTTGTATAACTGTAACATAATGACATGTAGAATCGCTGTGTGTATATTCAATCAAGCAGAATAAGGTAAAGAAATGGTGGATGACGGGAGATCTGTTATGATGGCATTGGAGCCTGTTACAGTAGGTCTACCTGGATATAACATTTCACAGCCTTTACCCAAAAAGGGTATCAATAGAAAAGGGAAGTGGATATGTGATTTGTCCACTACAGAATTACACTACAGGGCATTTTGCTTTCAAGGGATGAAGTATTTCTAGGGATTGATGCTATCATCTTCTCTACGCCTTTAGAGATTGATCTATTTTACCAGCTTAGAATTCTAGAAGATTATCTGGAATGTTATTTTGGAGATTTATATACGATTTCTGATTTATTTTCAGATGATGTTTTTTTTAAGTGAGACAACTAAATAATTAACGTCACTTAAGAAAATGCACTGTTATGTTAAATGAGGTGTTATGTTTATCTTAACAAATAAGTAGTACCATTTACCTGACAATGATTTTCTGTGTATCCATATGCTGAAGGACCAGTACAGGTACAGTGCTGATGAGAAAGCATCATCTAGATGTCGTCATGTGGCCTAAGCATGATTGCATCACATCCATAGTGAACGCACTACCGTATCATACTGTAAGATTCAGTCAGGCGTAACACTGTATCAGTCAGTCTGAGAAGGATAACCGTTTCTTGTTAAAGCCCTGTTTTAGTAGTCTTCACTACAACCTGAACAGACTGAACACTGTATGTCTGGTATTGAATAATAACAATTTATGGACCAACGTTTTACAAAGTGGATGAGATAAAATGAACCTATAGAAGGGATGGTTATGAATATCATGAAGGAAATATAGGAACGGGGATCTGTTTGGTCTCTGGTTGGAGCGTCAAAGGTTGTTTATTTTATTGCTTAATCACCTGGACTCTTATGTACCATGTCCTGTTCTTGGCTCTCGTTGGCTTGCTAGCTGTTCTGGCACGTCACTCCGATGCTAGCCAGTTAGCTCTGGGCTAATCCGCTGATCAAAACGGTGACGGTGCTGAAAAGAGGGATAGGCTGTGCGAGAGACTCTCGCCATTTAGAAAAAGTGACATTCATGTTTTCAGAAACGGTAACACTACTTACTAGTATGAGCAAGAACATTGAGTATTGCAAACCGAGATCTTTATTCTCTTTCTTGATGATGATAATACACGTGCTGTTTCATACAATCACAATGAATTTAAAACAATGTAACACTTGATAGTCACTCACGACCTTATTCTACCCTTATTTTATTGTTAAAATATCTAGTTGAGCGGGTTGGTATATTTAACATATCTGTAATCAATGGAAAATGTTGCAAAAATATTGACAAGTGTAGGAATAATTTATTTAGGATTTTCTTCTGATCTCTGTTTTTGAAATTGTTTTATTGTACAAAAGTAGAATGACATTAACTTCTTTACGGGAGAGATTGGGGTTTTTCATGTTAATTGTGTGTTAAACATGTTTTGTTGCTGTTTTATGGAGTTTGATCATGTCTTATGCTGATTCAATGGTAAAGATCATGTAAATGTTTCCAGATGAATTTCACTCTACAGTAACTTTTAATGTCACTATTTATGACAAGTGTCCACTCTGTGATTGGTTTGTTTGTTTGTAACTGTAAGCAAATAACCCTATTGAGTTACATTTTTTCCATGGTTTGATGAACAAGCAGTACATTGCTAAACGAAAGACTCTTTGATAGAAATGTTGACATTGCACATTATTAAAAGGTTTCCCCATCTCTCTGAATGGAATACTTTAAGTGTGTGTGTACAACTGTTGCCCTACGCTGAGACAGTAGCCCTGTACATTTGATGTATTGGAGGAGTAAAAATATATTGCTGTGTGTGCAATCCAATATGCATAGTATAAAATGTATTGCTTGATATTGGTCTGGCTTGCTCAGTGGAACTATGGGTCTATACATGATCTTGTATAATTAAGGCAAATATAAATATTAGCTTGCTAGGTGGTCACCTCAAAGCCTGCTCTTAGAAAGAATATGTGTGTATGGTAAAACATAAAGGGATGTTTATGTTTGTGTGTGCTGGCTGCTGCTGTTTCCTGACTTTATCTAGCTCTATATTGTTTGACTCGTGCATGTGTTGAACTCCAATAAAAAACTATAGTAGTAGGTGATATGTGCCAACTTTATTTCGTAGTTGTTTTTTTTCATACTATAGTTTTATGTTGATTCAAGTCTGTCACCTCGTCTGACACATTTGTGTGCAGTTTTGGCGGTGCATGATTTAAATCCTAGTACATTACTGTGCAGTTCTGTGGAGAAGAAGGAATCCTTGCCATGGCTTGTGCCTCACAGACAGTACACTAGTGTAAGTTGGCCTATAGTAACCCCTGACCATTCATCTTGTTGTGGAACCACTGTATCCCCTCCAATCCTCACCCCTTGGCCATTTTTCTTTCTCAGCCCCATTCCTTCCTTGGGGGGGCAGGCCCTAACTGACAGTCATCTAGGGGCTCTCCCATTGGTCGTTTAGGATCGCCTCATCCTAGAACATGGCTGGCTCTTCACATTCTGCTCCACTCTGCCTGCTGTATTTGCCCGGTCAAAAAGAGGGGTGTGCTATATTGTACAACTCATGTTTTACACATGATAGCTGACTTCATGTGAGGACATGTGTCCACAAGTTCTATTCTGTTCTATAACCGTGTGGATTTCACTTTAGAAGGTAAATCTTAATATTATTTGCATTGTATGAATCTATATCATGTTGCGATGGATGGATGTTGTTCTTGTGGCAATATGCATGTCTTTTTCAGAGTACGTTAATTCTGTGAATAGCCAATCTAATATGAAACATCTCAATCTTGTAAAACAATCCTTATTTTAAGGCTACGCTATGCACTGTAATTTTTGGAAAAGGTGTATGATTTGAACGATCCCACCAAAACACTTTCATTATAATAACTAGAGGAATCAAAACCATTATGAATTCTTAACCTAAGAACCACATGTGATAATGCCACAAGAGATTGAGTACTGCATTGAGTACTTGAGTGTTGTCCAGTAATGTGATGGTGGTAACGGGACATCTGAGAGAAGAGAGCTGCCTCTGCACGCTCACTGATTGAAATAGATACAGAGATTTCTTAATCAATTCAATTATTAAAACCAAGGAGCTCTTGATTAAAGTATGTGTGTAGAGGGAGCAGTCTGAGCACTTCATAAGCCTACTTACACCAACAACATGAATGAAAAACAAGTGGGCCTACAGTCAGCCAGCCTCTATCAACCTCAATGGTCTCTTGCCCCTCCCCTTTTCCCTCCCCTTTTCAATGTGCTGCTCAAATCAAATCAACTTGTATTTGTCACATTTGCCGAATACAAAAAAAAAGGAATAAAAAAAACATAATTAAGGAGCAACAATAATAAAATAAATAGACAGTAGTGAGGTTATATACAGGGGTACCGGGACAATGGATTCCATAACCGACAATGGATCTTTGCAGTAGGTAGTAGTACCAAAGATACTGATAAACTTTCATCTGTGGTAGAACCCACTGATTGCGGCAGTGTAAAAAACGGAATAGAATGAATGTCATAAAGTATGCTTCTCTACTCTCTCCCTTCAGTTTCAATGGAAACATGACAACAGTTCCCATTCTAGGTTGTGAGCAGCCCCTGCTGGCCAAACTGGGTTTGAGGCCAATGGCCATGTGCAAGCAGCGCTGGAAAGGACCGGGACTGGGACCAACTAACATCAATCAGCCCATTCACTCATAGCAAAGCAGCAAAAAACTGGCGTGTGTGTGTGTTGACCAGGGCTGCAATGCATTGTAGTTGCATTGCATGTGTGTGTACATGGTGTGCAATGCTCCTTCCATGCAACACAGAGCTGTGTCGTGATGACACGCTGTGTAATTCAGTCTTTACAATTGCGAGCAAGAAAGAAATAAAGTCAAGGGCTGACATTCTGAAACTGTTGAATATCCTGCTCTCTATCATGTCATCTATGGACATGATGTCGGTCTTCTCATCTATCCTTTCATGGTAAATGCATATGAATCCTTTTATTTTCACCCAAAGCACAACTGCTGTGAAGTGTGAACTCTGAAATATGGGACAATATGATGTGAATATGCTAGTTGGCGTGTCTGTGAGATCCAGGAGCTTTTTGAAGCAGCCTGCTGTTTACCCCTAGATGTGGTTACAGATAACGTTCTTGAAGTTGGTTCACATAACTTTGACTCTGCAACAGCAAGTAGATGTCTCAGATTGATTCATCAAACGTTGAATTGGACAAGATGTTCTGTTCTGGCTATGGTCTTACTGAGGTTGAGTCCCAAATGGCACCCTATTCCCTATTTGTGCATGCATTTTTAACAGAGCCCTATGGGTCCTGGTAAAAACAACAGTGGGAATAGGGTGACATTTGGGACGTACAGTTGAAGTCGTAAGTTTACATACACCTTAGCCCAATACATTTAAACTTTTTTTCACCATTTTCCTGACATTTAATCCTTGTTAAATGTCCCTGTCTTAGGTCAGTTAGGATCACCACTTTATTTTAAGAATGTGAAATGTCAGAATAATAGTAGAGAGTGATTTATTTCAGCTTTTATTTCTTTCATCACATTCCCAATGGGTTAGAAGTTTACATACACTCAATTAGTATTTGATAGCATTGCCTTTAAATTGTTTAACTTGGGTCAAACATTTTCAGTATGCCTTCCACAAGCTTCCCGTAATAAGTTGGGTGAATTAGGTTGTAGGCCTCCTTGCTCGCACACTCTTTTTCAGTTCTGCCCACAAATTTTCTATAGGATTGGGGTCAGGGCTTTGTGATGGCTACTCCAATAACTTTACTTTGTTTTGCCACAACTTTGGAAGTATGCTTGGGATCATTGTCCATTTGGAAGACCCATTTGCGACCAAGCTTTAACTTCCTGACTGATGTCTTTTGAGATGTTGCTTCAATATATCCACATAATTTTCCTGCCAAATGATGCCATCTATTTTGTGAAATGCACCAGTCCCTCCTGCAGCAAATCACCCCCACAACATGATGCTGTCACCCCCGTGCTTCACGGATGGGATGGTGTTCTTCAGCTTGCAAGCATCCCCCTTTTTCCTCCAAACATAATGATGGTCATTATGGCCAAACAGATCTATTTTTGTTTCATCAGACCAGAGGACATTTCTCCAAAAAGTATGATCTTTGTCCCCATGTGCATTTGCAAACCGGAGTCTGGCTTTTTTTATGACGGTTTTTGAGCAGTGGCTTCTTCCTTGCTGATCAGCCTTTCAGGTTATGTCGATATAGGACACGTTTTACTGTGGATATAGATACTTTTGTACCTGTTTCCTCCAGCAACTTCGCAAGGTCCTTTGCTGTTGTTCTGGGATTGATTTGCACTTTTCGCGCCAAAGTACTTTCATCTCCTGGAACGCATCTCCTTCCTGAGCGGTGTGACGGCTGCGTGGTCCCATGGTGTTTATACTTGCATACTATTGTTTGTACAGATGAACGTGGTACCTTCAGGCATTTGGAAATTGCTCCCAAGAATGAACCAGACTTGTGTAGGTCTACAATTTTATTCTGAGATCTTGACTGATTTCTTTTGATTTTCCCATGATGTCAAGCAAGGAGGCACTGAGTTTGAATGTAGGCCTTGAAATACATCCACAGGTACACCTCCAATTGACTCAAATTATGTCAATTAGCCTAACGGAAGCTTCTAAAGCCATGACATAGTTTTCTGGAATTTTCCAAGCTGTGATACAGTGAATTATAAGTTAAATAATCTGTGTGTAAACAATTGTTGGAAATATTAATTGTGTCATGCACAAAGTAGATGTCTTAATCGACTTATCAAAACTATAGTTTGTTAACAAGAAATTTGTTAAGTGGTTGAAAAACAAGTTTTAATGACTCCAACCTAAGTGTATGTAAACTTCCGACTTCAACTATAACTTAAAGCTGCAAGGCTTCCTGACTTGGACAAGCAGGCATGTAACTGGAGGATGTATGAAATGAGGCAGGATGTATGAAATGAGGCAGGATGTATGAAATGAGGCAGTTTCAAATGGAAATGAGGGCTATTCCGCTTTATTTTACAGTTCGATTTTTACTTGGAATTTACTCAGAAATGGCAAGCTACAATAATTACATAGTAACAAACAACTCACTATTTTATGTCAGATTCACTGAAGCCAAGTGCCACTGAAAAGGCTATCACTAAAAGGTTATCGTTACCATACAAATGATCAAAAAAGAGTTGTAGTGGTGTAAAATAAGGCCTATTTTCCATATTTCTTCTATATCCTGGTTCATTTCTTACACCCTTCTAGTTGTTTTTTATACCCTAGTTTTGGGTGTTCCTAACAGGGACATCCTACACAGGTCTCCAGTAGCAGGGGCCAAACAGGGGCCTGGAAGATCTACAGTAAATAGAATCTAACTGTAAGCACGTCTAAACGGACATTGATTTGACATCCAGTGTTGATATTCTCATTCGCAACACATTTAAAAACCCATTTCAGAACTGTGGAATATTCCACCCTGCCGAATCTACCTCTGGCCCTTTTGATTTGCACATTGGTATTCAAATGGCTTCAAAGGGCAAAAGCCACCGGTGTGTACGTGTTAGCCCTTTCTGTCTCCTCTGGCTATTTCAACACTCTTCATTAGCTAGAAGCCTGATATCATTACCCAGCAATCTGCTTTCCATTGTAGGCCTCTGGTACATGAGCATGTCCCATATAACAAACTGTACATTCGCCCCTCCAGTCCCCGCCTACCACAGCTCAAGGAAATCATGGTTGTTAGTCAAGTAAGGTGAAATTACACAGCCTCCCTCGTATATAAACATATACTATGTTGTTGTTGTGGTTTTAAAACACCAACAACAGCACACAAATATTTATAATTAAATTCATAATCAAAATTACTCCCAAGAATGAAAATCCAATTATAAAACACATGCTGTAGATTAAATGACCTATTTGTGTTTATGATTGAGATGTTATTAACGTTGCAGATCATTGCTTTCCCAATTTCCTCCTCCCCATTTCACTCATTCTGCCCTGAGCTACACATTTCAACATTACCTACCTACACTTTTAGATAAAATGGTTCCAAAAGGGTTTTGAGGCTGTCCCCATAGGAGAACCCTTTTTGGTTCCAGGTAGAACTCTTTCAGGTTCCACGCAGAACCTTCAAAAGGGTTCCATGTGGAACCAAAGGGCTCTACCTAGAACCAAAAATGGGCTCTTCAAAGGGTTCTCCTATCAGGACAGCCAACAAACCTGTTTTGATTCTCAATAGCACCTTTTTTTCTAAGAGTGTACACAATAGCCACAACAAGAAGTGAGCTCATACAGAAAATTATAAACATTTCCATATTATTTTTCCCAGACCAAATTTCCCTCTCATAGAGGTTTTTAGCTCAATAAGACATAAAGGTTAAATTAAAATATTGATAGCCTCAAGATACATAAAAAAATATTTTGTGAAGACCATTTCCCAATAAAAATAAATCAAACAACATGACACAAATACTTTGAATTTGGAATGGTCATTGAATAGAGGCCATTCTAGGACACAATAATAGTACTTCTCTCCTGTATGTGTATTTTCTCTTTGGTGTCTCAATACAAACCCGACACAGAAGCAGACCCAGCCTTGCAGCACTTTATGCTAAGTTAATTTACCCAAATACATCCACAGCGCCACCTTACATCAACAGCTTCGTTAATGGAAACCCACTGATCCATAACAGTGGTGGTGCTAGACGTTGGCTGGAGGGCCAAGCAGGTATGAATGTTAATATCATTGATCGATCACAGGATTTGAAAGGAAGCATACGCCGGTGTGTTTAATTATAATTGCGTCAGGCCGGGCGGGCGGGAGTTGTGGCAGTGTTGTTACGGCAGCGCGGCCCCATTCTTGTATTTGACTAGGGTCACATCTCAGTCTCACCTTGCAAGTGTAATGCTATATTAAATGCCACTCATGTTAAGTGTGTTGTTGTGTTCTGTTGAAACCCCTCCTGTCCTGAATGATGCAGTCACGGCATAATATAAAGGTTAAATTGAAAATTGTCCCTTCAAACAAGCAAGAGAAACCCTGCTATGATTGATATCCCTTCTCCTAACAGGGAAATAAATGTTAGTGGTGTAGACCCCATGTTTTAGTCTCCTTCATACAATATATGTATATAATGTATTCTAATGTGTCTGGATGAAATGTGGAATGTGTCAGTCTCAGGGGAATTGAAAAGGTCACAGGGAAAGATTAGGAGGTTTGGAGAGGGCCTGGGTTGATTAACCCCATGATAATTGCCTTAAATCACAACAATAAGGATTGACAGGGCTGAGCACCAGCTTGTGACATGCACACTTCACCCTGTTCATTGCTTTGACACTTTCACCAACCAAAACAATTGTTGAGATTGTTATCTTTTAATATTGATACTGGTTATGATGATGATGAAGTCACAGGTCACCCTGCCTTCAGTTTTATCAGCTTTCTCATCCAGTCAGCATACTCAGTGTATGTATTTCTGTCCTTAAAATAGTAACGATATAATATAGGTGAAATATTATTTTCACAGACCCTCATAACAGAACATCCTCCTTTATGAATACAGCTTTATGTAAGCCTTTATGCCTTGGGACAAGACTATGAACACTGTACAAGCTTCATTTGAGTGTAGAGTGATGTACATTTAGTATAATCAGCTAGGATCCATTGCACAATACTGGACCTCTCTATATTCTTTATTTACAGGACAAGTCAATCAAATCTCCCCTTGCACAAGGAAGCAGTCTTTGGATCTTTTAATTTCCTAATTCAGATATGGAGGAAAAACCATCCAGTCTTTCAGATGAAGTATCTCTCTTTATAGGCAAGGCTATGACACTCACATGGTCCAGAAGTGCAGGTTCAGGTGTTGGGGCTCCAGAGCGTGTATGGGGGCCACTGTTGTACCACTACGTGGAGGTCTGAAGCCTGGCAGAGGGGGGTTGGGGGTGGAGAGGATGTAGTCAATACTGAATTTAATCTCTGGTTCTGGTTTATCCTGCTGGTTTGGGTTGAGGGGGGTGTGGTGGCCTGGTCTGTGGTCAGGGCTGATGGGGCAGAAGGAGTCTGGTTTGGCGTTAGGGTTAGGATCGGACCGCCGGGTGGAGCCGCCGTGTTGGTTGTTGATGTTATTGTTCTTGTTATTGTCTACTGGGAGGAAAGGCTCCCCAGGCTCTCTGAAACCCATTTTCATGTTGCGTTGGCGCCGGCGACGCCGAAAGTTGCCGTTCTCGAAGAGGTCAAGCATGGACTCACAGCCAGTGGCAAATGTCCAGTAGTTGCCTTTCCCCTTTTCATTTCCCTCCGTACGGGGAACCTAAAAAATATATATGTTTAAAAAAGAAATGCAAATAAGAAAGTAGAAATAAACCCATAATAGCCTATTTATGATCACGCTCAAATGTGAATGCAACATACAGTTCTGTATTGAAACAGTGTTTTGTCTGGTACCCTTTTTGCTTATAGGCTACTGTGTGCAAAAGACACATTCGCTTACCATTCATACAGTACATTTGTAAATGTGCATGTAAACGTGTATGGCTGTTCCCTGTCTCCTTTGGGACCTTATTATTGTAATATATTTTAAACGTTTCATACAATATTCAATCAACGAGGATGAAATATTATCGTCTTACTCGTTTTCTTCTGACTTATATAAAGTTACACATTTCATTACTTTCTTCAAAATAAGTTTAACTTACTCTGTTTGATAATGATTCTTGATCAAGTTATCAACTATCATCACACAACATATGTTAAAAAGTCCTTTACCTTAATGAAGCAGCTGTTGAGAGAGAGGTTGTGTCGTATGGAGTTTTGCCATGCTCTCTGGTTAGACCTGTAGTGGATAAAGGAAACAGTACATACACTACTCTGTCAAAATGAATTTGTGAAAGTTATCCAGACACTTTTTAAGGAAAATGACCGTTGAATGTGAATGTGACATGTGAAGCTCCTTACCTGTAGTATGGAAAGCGTTTCATGATGAACTCATAGATCCCTGACAAGGTGACCCGGTGCTCTGGACTCTGTTGGATGGCCATGGCTATCAACGCTATGTAACTGAAGAGAGAGGGCAGACAGAGTTAAAATGTACAAAGATTTCTTTGAATTCATATTTCTTGGTGTTCACAATGATATTCCCAAGAACAGGGTTGGGGAGTAAATTATTACATGTAATCATTTACATGTAATCTGATGACAAAAAACTGCAATCAGTTACATTACTAGCAAAAATATTATAATCCGATTACAGATACTTTTGAAAAACTAGATGATTACTTCTTGGATTACTTTTAAATTCAGAAAGGATGTTGGCAAAAAAAATAAGTTATGAAACCTTTCTGTTTTCTCAATGACATTCAATTCAGCATTGAAAGAAGGCATATGTTTAGCTTTGTTCCACCTGATCAGGCTATTATGGGCTCCTAAGTGGCACAGCGGTGCAAGAGGCACTACTATAATACCTGGTACAAATCCAGGCTGTATCACATCCAGCTGTGATTGGGAGTCCCATAGGTCGGCGTACAATTGGCCTGGGTTTGGCTGGAGTAGGCTGTCATTGTAAATAAGAATTTGTTCTTAACTGATTTGCCTTAATAAATAAATCAACTAAAAGTAATCAGATTACATCACTGAGTTTTGGTAATCCAAAAGTTACTTTACTGATTACAATTTTGGACAGGCAACTAGTAAACTTAAAATATTACACTTAGAAAATAACCTACCCAACCCTGCCCAATAATAGCTCGATAAGACTGATTAAAGTTACATTCAGGGAAAGTGGTCTAATAATCTTAATTATGATACTAATTTAATTTGGATAGTGTTGAGATTGGATAGTGTTGAGATTCCACAATCATCTGATTAAAATAACACAACAACATTTGGTATTTAGGTTTTAGATTTTAAATGGCTTGCATTGCATTCATTTGTGATTTATATTATGGTCTATAAAATACAAAAATAATATGAATTTGTTTTGTATTTCTTTTCAGTAGAACTAACTAAACATAATGTAAAATATCATGAATAATGCTTCTATTATTTAAAAATATATAAATTATATAATATAATAGTTCCATTATATTAATCATAAGCATTCTACCTGTAAGCGGGTCGACACATCTTCTTGTCTTCATCCGTGCTGCAGGAAGGGTATCCATCTCCATCATAGTTGAAGCAGTTATATGGATACTGCGAGTTATCAAACATGTCTACACTTCCACACGGGCTATTATAGGACTGCTTCATCTAATTAACAAATAAATTGCAGTTTTTACCACCCTCCAAATTTAGACCAATAGTACCAAGCAGTTGTTTTCTTTACAGAGAATGTCAATGTTCTTCTACTCTAACATACTCTACTCATAGTGGTGGCATACTGAATGAAGTATACCTTCCCCCTTGGTGATGAATAGATCTCTTGGAACCCCCACTCTCCTCCTCATCGACTGCCTCACAGTTGGGTTGGTCCCCAGGTAGGCTAGGCTAGCGCCGATAAGACATGCCATGCACCAAATGACTTGGCCAGCCCAACGCACGCAGCTTGTCCACTTGAACGTCTGAACCCGGGGCGTGATCAACTGGTAGCTAGACTAATCTCTGTCTCGCTTGAATCTGGGTGGTCTATAGACTATTTCGATTGTTGACTTTATGTTTTGTTTTGTTTCTTTTTATAGTCTAATCTACCCAACATGATTTAAACAACTAATCCAATACTAACAAACAACCTCCTTACATCTCCATCTCTCTCTTCCTATTTTTTTCTTTCGCCTAACTCTTTAAAGAGTGTGTGTTGTTTTGGGGTATGTTGTGCTTGTCCGATTTTTTTTCCGCAACCAGTTATTTTTTGGGGAGGGGGGGTGCGGGGGTTTCCTTGTGTCACAGACGTTTTAGTCAACAAGGATAGTTTTGTAGATGCAATCTATAATGCTGTATAATAGCCATAAATTGTGTTTCCGTGACTAAAAGAGGGGATGTGTGTTCTGAAGGGCTCCTAACGGGGCATTTTGGTCTCTCCCGGCAGCCGACGGAGACCGGAGAAAACAGCCCGCGGGCGCGAGGCCTCCGTGTGTGGCCTGCTGTGATCCAGTAGATTAATTGTTGTAGAGACCCTTTGTGTTCTTCTATCGATGCGACCAGAACAGTTTAAAAATGCAATTTTGTGTTTACTCCTTCGATACTAATGGGGCAAAGAAAGGGTCAACACTCCAGTCAATTTTAAAGTGGCAAATAAGAGTGAACATTTTAGATGTCCATGACCAAATAAAGTACAGCTATTCTTAGATCATGGAATTGGGCACATTTTGAAACAAAATTATTTGAGCTATTTTGTTTCATTTGGAAAATGCACAGCTATACCCTAATTGCTGGCAGCCTAGGTAGGCCCATACCAGCAAATGTGGTGTGTTTAATCAGGTGTCAACCCACTTGAAACAATGAAGTGTCCAGTCCACATCTTTATCAAATATATTGTCTTTACATTTGGAGCCATGGCATATCCTCTCTGTATGTCGCTGACCGCTGTGACCTTGTGACCCTGGTTGGTCTCCCTCAACATTATTTAGCAAATAAAGTGATTAGCCAGTTACTCTAATTGCCAAAACCCAAGATCTATTCTAAAATGCCAGTACACTAATTCCCTGTCATTAGTGATGCAGTGAAATCCATTGCACCACCGTTTTCAGGAGCAAATCCAGGGCCTGGGTTGACTACCCACGTGATCAAACAAGGAGAGTCATTCTATCATAGAATTAGAACCAGATTCCAGAACTATGCCCAGTCTATTGGCTTTAGCAATTCTATTCTACGGTCCCTTCATCCGGGCAGTGCAGGGGTAAATGAGTGGGATCAGGATCAGATAAGGTGTCCTGTTGGTCAGATCCCTGGCTCATTCCCATGACGATGTTTCCTCTGCCGCCTGTCTGCGGTGGGGATGATTACCCTAGTTAGGCCTGTGGTCCCTGTCCCTTAGATGTTTGTCTCAGAACACATCCCAAATAGCACCATATTCCCTTTATAGTGCACTACTTTTAACCAAGGCCAATAGGGTGCTGGTCCAAATAAGTGCGCTATAAAGGGAATAGGGTGCCATTTGGGGCGTACACTCAGACTGGGCTTCCTCCATTCATGAGCAATCCTTTGGATGCATTTATAAACCATCGTGGAGGCATTCCAGGGGCTGTGAGGGGCTAGGGAAAGGTTATCAAAACAAAAAGACGAAACTGTAAACATGTTCATGTTGGGGCGCTGAGGGCCATCTGCATTAGTACTGTAGTAGGCCTATAGACATCGTTACTGACCAGGCTCCGTAGTCTGAACAGACAGACAAATACAGAGGAGATATTCCTTTTCTGTAAGAGCCAATGACTCCTGTGTCTGTGCTGCCTACAAGGATCAGAACCAAGTCCAATTTGTTTGCCCCCGTCATCGTTATTTTTCAATGCACCTATTCTATGTTTCAGGTATAACTAATAAAGTTAAATGACACGTTTAAATGCACATTTTGTTTTATTGCACCGTTACGATGTTGCAAACAAAACTCCACAGAAACAATGAACAGATGAAAAATAAGCATTTTAGCTGCAGTCAGAACCACAGCCTCTAATGGTGTCCATGGTGTCCTAATGGTGTCCATGGTGTCCTAATGGTGTCCATGGTGTCCTAATGGTGTCCATGGTGTCCTAATGGTGTCCATGGTGTCCTAATGGTGTCCATGGTGTCCTAATGGTGTCCATGGTGTCCTAATGGTGTCCATGGTGTCCTAATGGTGTCCATGGTGTCCTAATGGTGTCCATACCTCCATCTATACATAAAGTACCAACACAGACAGACGTATGGAAACACGTATACTGTATATAGCTTCTGACCAGGAAATAATATTTCCCATCAATACCCTTTCAGTCATGATCCCAAACATTCAAGTATTTCTATCATTGCACAGGCACTAGGTTTATCTACTGTATATATATGAACTTTCAGTAACAGTAACTGAAATGTTTTCTCCAGCAAAGCAGATCTGCAGTTGGAAAGGTAAGAAATGTACATCCTGCATATCTGTAGACAACATTAACATCTGGACATCATACATACAATCACACCCTAAAGAAATATTCATCCTACAAAAATCTTGGTGTCACATTTGGCTTCTTAGTACCAAAATTGAGGACTGACTAAACTTTCATCTTAAATTCATCCTCAAATAATAAAATAATCTATGGGCCAAAGAAAAATAAGAGGAAAGTACAATGGAGGATATGCTGTAGTGTGAATCACTTTGAATCGGATTCATTCTCGTCATTCAAACCCGAAAGGGCCTTTCCCAAACTCTTGCCCCTAAATTGGAAGCACAGAATCGTCTAGGATGTCATTGTATGCTGTAGCGTTAAGATTTCCCTTCACTGGAACTAAGGGGCCTAGCCCGAACCATGAAAAACATCCCCAGTTAGCACTATGCATTGGGGCAAGTAGCATTCTCCTGGCATCTGCCAAACCTAGATTCGTCAGTCGGACTGCCAGATGGTGAAACCTGCCACTTCGTGGCTGAGCCTTTGTTGCTCCTAGACGTTTCCACTTCACAATAACAGCACTTACAATTGACCGGGGCAGCTCTAGCAGGACAAACATTTGACAAACTGACTTGTTGGAAAGGTGGCATCTTATGACGGTGCAACATAGAAAGTCACTGAGCTCTTCAGTAAGGCCATTCTACTGTCAATGTTTGTCTATGGAGATTGCATGGCGGTGTGCTCGATTTTATACACCTGTCAGCAATGGGTGTGGCTGAAATAGATGAACACACTAATTTGAAGGGGTGTCCACACACACATATATATATATATATATATATATATATATATATATATATATATATATATACACACACAAAAGTATCTGCGGAGCGAGCGGGTTTGAGGGTCATCCTATTGTGTGGATTAAGGAGGGGTGGGTGGCGAGCGGGTTGAATAATGAGGAAACAATGCATACAAAGATCCATAAATGTATCATTCTTGTGCAATGTATATCTACCGGCGGCTACATTGAGGTTTTTCCTTCATTCTTTTTAGGCTATCTGGCATTAGTGCGTATTGCGTAAGCTTTAGAGCCTAACTGTATGCCCACCAAATAGCCTACAAGCCAATAGCCAAATGCTTTTGGGACGGACAGAAAAAGTTAAAGTCGATCCACTGAGGCAAAAAGGATAATGTCGGAGTTTAAATCAATAAAATAAAAGCTGCGAAATGGAGAGTTGTTTAAGTGGTAAAGGAGTGTGCCGGTTATGTTATGTGTGATGATTCTTTACATTTGATTTAACCTTTATTTAACTAGGCAAGTCAGTAAAGAACACCCCAGCTGACGCTGGGCCAATTGTGCGTTGCCCAATCACGGCTGGTTGTGATACAGCCTGGAATCAAACAAGGGTCTGTAGTGACGCCTCTACCACTGAGATGCAGTGCATTAGACCGCTGTGCCACTCGGGAGGCCACTCAAGGCGTGCATACAAATTCAACAGTCACAAGACCAGGACAAGTCAATTTAACTGTAGCCTACTGTTCAGATGGGTTAAATGGAAACTGAAATCTGGACATGACTGTAGGTCTATAACCTTACACACAACCTTAATATTAACTCCTGTAGAATGAAGCATTTCTTGCAGTAAAATAATACACCAAATTCAAATGTATCCTACATTTTGACTCGGAAACAGGGGTGGAGAAATATGATTGATTTCTTAGAGCATCTTGAGAGAATCCGAATCTGCAGTTAGGGACCTTCTGTAGAGGTGCTATTTTTATCAGCATCATAAAAGCTAATAGGCCTAGTATTTCAACCACAGGAGGTTGGTGGCACCTAAATTGCCATTCACACGGTTATCATACACCCTTCTCCCCTCAGCAGCCTCCTGTGAAACCACATAAAGTATGTATCCAAGCCGACCTGAAATCTTATCAGAAACATCTTGGGTCATTTTTACAGCTTTCTATTTCCTTACCAACGGTCAAACTGATATAATTTGGACATTTTACACAGAAAATCTTTCCTGTTAATTTTTTGTTATTGCATTTTCTCCCCAGTCCCTAAACGTCTTTGCTTCGGGAAAGAAATAGAGACGACAAAGAAAAGTTTACTGATGTCAACTACATAGATAGAAGCATTCATTCTATCAATTTATGAAATTATTCTGGTGAGCAAGGGTTTATTTTAGTCTCCTAGGTCAACATATAATGACAAAAGAGAAGCAGCATGTATATAGTCTAATTATAGACAAGTTGACTAACAAATAGCCTACCGAAATGTCGGTAATTATAAGCAGAAACATATTCGCTATAAAAAAGAAACTGCACCCCTGTCAAAAAATCTTTCTGCCATCTCTGACCTTAGCCTACAGCATAGTTGGGCGGTTGCAGATGGGTTATTAGCAATTGTGGGCAGGTGCAGGTGAACAAACAGCTGACCTGCAGACCACTATTGTACATGCACTAGAGCTGCCCTCTACTTGACCAACTAAGGACTGCACATCTGTAGTCTCTCTCACTCCCTCTTGGTCTCCTGACCACTCAGGGCTGTATTCGATCTGTATAGTGGAAGTTCAGCGTTACAGTGTGCTTGAAATTTAAAGGCAATGTTCCCACATTAGCAGAAACTGCATTCATGGTAAACGCTGCAAATGTCGGCTCAACAGGACATTAACTTTATATTTCTAGAGCATGTATTTATTTAACCATTATTTAACTAGGCAAGCTAAGAACAAATCCTTATTTACAATGACAGCCTACCCCGGCCAAACCCGGACGACACTGGGCCAATTGTGCGCCGCCCTATGGGACTCCCAATCACGGCCGGTTGTGATACAGCCTGGAATCAAACCAGAGTCTGTAGTGATGCCTCTAGCTCTGAGATGCAGTGCCTTAGACCGCTGCACCACTCGAGAGTTTCAGCGATACAGATTGACTCGAGCCCCCAGTCCTACTGATAGAAAAATGATTTGGGTCTCATTTATTTCAAACAATTAATATGAAATGCAATAAATACTCTCGGGACAGGAAGCATTTGAAAGATGAAAAGCAGAAGACACATTTTGCAGTAAACCCTCCAATGAAATATCTCTTAAATTAATACAAAATACAATGTAAAAGAGCAACAGAAGTTATAAAACATTTTGCAATAAATTGTTCATTAAGACACAGAATCGATCTCCAATACGCATATCGTTTGCACACCTGCGACAGGTCCCAACAATGTGTAGAAACACAATATTCAGTTGACAGCAGAAGGAATAATACCAGTCTTGGAATTCACTGAATTCAAAAATGTCTCCTGAACAAGACAAGCGGCTCTCGCAAGACTTTCATGATCTGTGGTGCTGTGGTGGGAGATGATCGATTGGTTGGGAGGTGTACACTGTTATTCAAGGGGCCTATGGGGATGGTGGTCAAAACCGGTTCAGTCCGGTTTAATCTGGTCCAGTCCAATCCAGTTCAATCCAGTTCAGTCTGATCGACTCTAGTTCCATACGGGCCAATCCAGTCTGGTCCATTCCAGAACAGTTCAGGCCTCCCAGCTACCTCCCCCTGGGTGATGTGTGCATCTGAGCCCCCCTCCTCTCACTCGCCAGGTCATCCTCCACAACATTACTATAGCCCTCCTTCTCGATGCAGTCTGCCAGGACGTTGAGTGTGTGGCGTAGGCGTCTGTCCATCGCCTCCAGGTGAGGCTGGATGAGGATGGGGATCAGTTTGTCCCTCAGCAGAGACTCAGACATCAGATCACTCAGCTGGTACTCCTCCTTGGCCAGCAGCTGCAGACGCAGGTGGGTCGACTTCTTCACTCTGGAGAGACAGGAGGGGTCAGGAGGGGTCAGGAGGGACAGGAGGGGTCAGGAGAGACAGGAGGGGTCAGGAGGGGTCAGGAGAGACAGGAGGGGTCAGGAGGGGTCAGGAGAGACAGGAGGGGTCAGGAGAGACAGGAGGGGTCAGGAGGGGTCAGGAGAGACAGGAGGGGTCAGGAGAGACAGGAGGGGTCAGGAGGGGTCAGGAGAGACAGGAGGGGTCAGGAGAGACAGGAGGGGTCAGGAGGGGTCAGGAGAGACAGGAGGGGTCAGGAGAGACAGGAGGGGTCAGGAGAGACAGGAGGGGTCAGGAGGGGTCAGGAGAGACAGGAGGGGTCAGGAGAGACAGGAGGGGTCAGGAGAGACAGGAGAGACAGGAGGGGTCAGGAGAGACAGGAGGGGTCAGGAGAGACAGGAGGGGTCAGGAGAGACAGGAGGGGTCAGGAGGGGTCAGGAGAGACAGGAGGGGTCAGGAGGGGTCAGGAGAGACAGGAGGGGTCAGGAGGGGTCAGGAGAGACAGGAGGGGTCAGGAGAGACAGGAGGGGTCAAGAGGGGTCAGGAGAGACAGGAGGGGTCAGGAGAGACAGGAGGGGTCAGGAGGGGTCAGGAGAGACAGGAGGGGTCAGGAGAGACAGGAGGGGTCAGGAGGGGTCAGGAGAGACAGGAGGGGTCAGGAGAGACATGAGGGGTCAGGAGAGACAGGAGGGGTCAGGAGGGGTCAGGAGAGACAGGAGGGGTCAGGAGAGACAGGAGGGGTCAGGAGAGACAGGAGAGACAGGAGGGGTCAGGAGAGACAGGAGGGGTCAGGAGAGACAGGAGGGGTCAGGAGAGACAGGAGGGGTCAGGAGGGGTCAGGAGAGACAGGAGGGGTCAGGAGAGACAGGAGGGGTCAGGAGGGGTCAGGAGAGACAGGAGGGGTCAGGAGGGGTCAGGAGGGACAGGAGGGATCAGGAGGGACAGGAGGGGTCAGGAGGGGTCAGGAGGGGTCAGGAGGGGTCAGGAGAGAATGGAAGACGTTCATTAACTCTGTATGATTGTAACTTCATATAAAGTCATTAACTAAAGGATTTTTAAGCTTTAAGACAGTTTTTACATGGATTGTGTACGTCTGCCATTCAGAGGGTGAATGGGAAAGACAAAATATTGAAGTGCCTTTGAACGGGGTATGGTAGTAGATGCCAGGCGCACCGGTTTGTGTCAAGAACAAGGGTTGCAACTCAATATTAGTAAGGTCTTCTTCATAATGTCCCATTATGGTGTCTGTGAGCACACAGGCATTTTAAAGTAGTCCATTTTCTTCTTCTACTACTTCTATGAGTTAGCAAACAAACTGAAAGGGTGCATATTGCCACCTAAAGTGTGTTGTTTGAACAAGTACGAAGCCAAGGTTGGCTATTTACTGCCACCTGCAGTTATGGAATGTTTGCTCATGTGTACAATTCATTGGCTGAGCCCTCCTGATGACCTGGATGGAATTATGTGATCCTTCCTTAACCCATAGGAAGTCCCACCCAGCTGATTACTTTAAAAAAGGTGGGAGCCCTCAATAGCAATGTCCAAAATGGGTTTTAACCTCTATGTCAACTCCTGATAAGTGAAAAGTCAGGTTAAGTGTGTTGAGGTTCACCAGTCACAAGTAAATGCTCTTGATGTAGAAAAGATTCATGAAGTTACTGACCTGCAACATTGGCTTAAAGGCACCAGGATAGACACCTCATCATGGGAATGCTTCCCAAACCCTCTCCCGTTGTCCAGGTGGATTATGAAGCTCTCATTGCCAAACTTCTCAAACGTCTCATAGTGATGACGATCCATGTTGCCTGAGGAGAGACGCCATTTTATAATGGAGCCATCTGACTGGGCAAAAACTGGTTGAATCAACGCTGTTTCCACTTTAATTTCAACCCCCCAAAAAATCGATATGACGATGTTAAATCAACGTGGAAAACTGATCGGATTTGAAAAACGTCGTCAACGTATTGGAGTTTCTTCTTTCACCCAACTTTTAACCTAAATCCAATGACATGATGATGTTTTTGGGTTGATTTCACGTTGAATTCACTTTAGCTGAACTGACGTCTGTGCCCAGTGGGATGTCGCTGTACTCTGAGTGTGTGTGTGTGTGTGTTTTAGGAGGTGTGGTCTCACCCATGAGGAAGTCAAAGATGGTCATGTCCATGATGTCCAGCAGACGGGTGCCGCCGTCATAGGGCGGAGTCTGTTTCACCTCTTCACAGTAGTCAGGGTCCACCTCCCACCTACAGAAACAGACACAGAGAGAGGTCGCCATTAGAAACCTGTTGGGTTCTCACTTCTTTCTACTTGCATTTAATTGGAACTACAGTAACTTGTCTTTTCACCTATACTTCTCCGTGCTTTTCACACTCTTAAAGGATATGCTTTTCTTGTATTTTATTATGTTATGCTTTCTACATATGCATTGGTTTCTTACTCTGCTTTCTTGCGTTTGTGGTAGGATCGTCTCCAGGGGTTCCTCCAGGTCTTACGTTTTGCCAAGGCCAGGTCTGGGAGGAAGGCAGCCAGAGAACCCTCGATCTGGTCCGGCTTACCGCACAGAGCATGCTCCGTAGAGCAGTAGTACGAACACTCCCCATAGAAACAGATGTTGTTGGCTGGGAAATGAGAGTTTGTATGAACGGATTTGTTGGTGATATTGATTTGATCATTTGGTCGTCAATAGCACCATCTACTGTTCATAAACTGAAATGCAGCTGACATGATCTTAACGCAGCATAAGCTTCCTTTGCCAGCTTCATTGCTCAAGACGGCTGTGTTTGAATCTCAGACAACTGTCCTAGGTTTAGTACCTGGTGATATGAAGAAGGTTTTCCACAGCTTCTTGTCCCTGGTCATATCTTTGATCTCTTTAGTCATATTCAGCAATCTGCCTGCTACAGGAGGGACACGACGGAAGTCCAGGATTCTGCAAAAGGACAAAGAGAGGAAGATATTTAGATTTGTCTTTTTAGATCCTGAAATTATCAATCACTCTCTCACTAATTCAACCAATGAGAAATGCCATGATACTTAAGGTCCACATGCTATGGTACCATAATTCTACTATCCTTCTTCGCGTAAAGTGCACTGTCGTTTATTTTTAACCACCAGAGGGAGCTGTGACACCGCTTCCAACTGCTTCAGTAAACAGCCTAGGGCGGCCATCACAGAAATATCTAAATGATTTCACTTCAACAGCTCAAATACAGTAACTGTAGTAGTCTAAATCAGCAATGATAATAATCTAATCAACCATGCTTGGTCTTAATGTCTTCCTCTACACCATGTGTAGTTCTGCTAGATGTTATGTCTCTATTCTTCTCTACTGCCAAGTGGGAAGAAGACAGGTGTGTAGAGAACATGTGAGAGCTGGACACGTGGCTCTGAGGATGATTCATCTGTGTGTGCGCCCAGGTATGTGTGTGTATGTGCACAGAATATTTCAGTGTGTTGGCGCAGATGTGTATGTGTGTGTACGTGCCGTGAATGTGTGTATGCATGAACTATGCATGTGTTCGCCGTATACAGTATTCTCAGCGCGTATGAGACCACTCCAGGGACATGTGGAGATGGAATCTTCTAATGTGAACCTCCTCCCTCCCTCTGTCTTTCTGAGTGCTGTCATGTCTCTATGCATGCTACACACTCATTCAGAGAGAGAGAGAGAGGAAAGGAGAGAAAGAGGAAAGGAGAGAAAGAGAGAGAGAGAGAGAGAGAAAGAGAAAGAGAGAAAGAAAGAGAGAGAGAGGAAAGGAGAGAAAGAGAGAGAGAGGAAAGGAGAGAAAGAGAGAGAGAGAGGAAAGGAGAGAAAGAAAGAAAGAGAAAGAAAGAGAGAGAAAGAGAGAGAAAGAAAGAGAGAAAGAGAGAGAGAGAGAGAGAAAGAGAGAGAGAGGAGAGGAAGAGAGAGAAATAGAAAGAGAGAGGAAAAGAGAAAGAGAGAAAAAGAGAGAGAAAAGGAGAGAAGAGAGAGAGAGAGAGAGAGAGAGAGAGAGAGAGAGAGAGAGAAAGGAGAGAAAGAGAGAGAGAGAGAGAGAGAGAGAGAGAGAGAGAGAGAGAGAAAGGAGAGAAAGAGAGAGAGAGAGAAAGAGAGAGAAAGAGAGAGAAAAAAAGAGAGAAAGAGAAAGAGAGGAAAGGAGAGAAAGAGAGAGAAAGAGAAAGAGAGGAAAGGAGAGAAAGAGAACGAGAGAGAGAGAAAGGGAGAAAGAGAAAGAGAGAGAAAGAGAGAGAAAGAGAGAGAGAGAGAAAGAGAAAGAGAGAAAGAGAGAGAGAGAGAGAAAAAGAGAGAAAGAGAGAGAAAGAGAAGAAAGGAGAGAGAGAGAAAGAGAGAAAGAAAGAGAGAGAAAGAGAAAGAGAGAAAGAGAGAGAAAGAGAGAGAAAGAGAGAAAAAAAGAGAAAGAGAGAGAAAGAGAGAGAAAGAGGAGAGGAAGAGGAGGAAGAGAGAGAAATAGAAAGAGAGAGAAAGAGAGAGAGAGGAAAAGAGAGAGAAAGAGAGAGGAAAAGAGAAAGAAAGAGAGAGAAAGAGAGAGAAAGAGAAAGAGAAAGAGAGAGAAAGAGAAAGAGAGAAAGAGAGAAAGAGAGAGAAAGAGAAAGAGAGAGAGAAAAAGAGAAAGAGAGAGAAAGAGAGAGAAAGAGGAGAGGAAGAGAGATAAATAGAAAGAGAGATAAATAGAAAGAGAGAGAAAGAGAGAGAGAGAGAGAGAGAAAGAGAGAAAAAGAGAGAGAAAGAGAGAGAAAGAGAGAGAAAGAGGAAAATAGAGAAAGAGAGAGAGAGAAAGAGAGAGAAAGAGAAAGAGAGAAAGAGAGAAAGAGAGAGGAAATGAGAGAAAGAGAGAGAGAGGAAAGAGAGAGAGAAAAAGAGAAAGAGAGAGAGAAAGAGAGAGAAAGAGGAGAGGAAGAGAGAGAAATAGAAAGAGAGATAAATAGAAAGAGAGAGAAATAGAAAGAGAGAGAAGAAAAGAGAAAGAGAGAGAAAGAGAGAGAAAGAGAAAGAGAGAGAAAGAGAGGAAAGGAGAGAAAGAGAGAGAAAGAGAAAGAGAGAGAAAAAGAGAGAAAGAGAGAGAGAAAAAGAGAAAGAGAGAGAGAGGGATAGAGAGAAAGAGAAAGAGAGAGAGAAAGAGAGAAAGAGAGAGAAAGAGAGAGAAAGAGAGAGAAAGAGAGAGAAAGAGAGAGAAAGAGAAAGAGAGAGAGAGGAAAAGAGAGAAAGAGAGAGAGAGAGAAAGAGAGAGAGAAAAAGAGAAAGAGAGAGAAAGAGAGAGAAAGAGGAGAGGAAGAGAGAGAAATAGAAAGAGAGAGAAATAGAAAGAGAGAAATAGAAAGAGAGAGAAAGAGAAAGAGAGAAGGCGATGGAGAGAGAGATGGAGAGAGAGAGAGATTGAGAGATAAAGAGAGAGAGAGAGAGAAAGAGAAAAAGAGAGAGAGAGAAAGAGAGAGAGAGGAAAAGAGAGAAATAGAGAGAAAGAAAGAGAGAGATGGAGAGAGAGAGAGAGATGGCGAGAGAGAGAGAGAGAGAGAGGAATAGAAAGAAATACAAAGATGAAAAGAGAGAGAAAGAAAGAGAGAAAGAAAGAGAGAAAGAAAGAGAGAAAGAAAGAAAGAGAAAGAGAGAGAGAAAGAGAGAAAGAAAGAGAGAGAAAAAGAGAGCGATTGAGAGAGAGATGGAGAGAGAGAGAGAGAGAGAAAGAGAGAGAGGAAAAGAGAGAGATAGAGAGAAAGAAAGAGAGAGAAAGAAAGAGAGAGCGATGGAGAGAGAGAGAGAGAGAGAGAGAGAGAGAGAGAGAGAGAGAGAGAGAGAGAGAGAGAGAGAAAGAAAGAAAGAGAAAGAGAAAGAGAGAAAGAGAGAGGAAAAGAGAGAAATAGAAAGAGGAAAAGAGAGAAAGAAAGAGAGAAAGAAAGAGAGAAAGAAAGAGAGAGAAAGAGAGAGAGGGAGAGAAAGAGAGAGAGAGAAAAAGAGAAAAATAGAGAAAGAGAGAGAGAGAGAAAGAGAGAGAAAAAGAGAGAGAGAAAGAGAAAGAGAGAGAAAGAGAGAGGAAAAGAGAGAAAGGGAGAGAAAGAGAAAGAGAGAGAGAGAAAGAAAGAAAAAGAGAGAGAAAGAAAAAGAGAGTGATGAGAGAGAGAGAGAGAGGGAGGTGAAAGATAGAGTGGAGGAAGAGAAAGAGCAAAAGCACTCCAATGAACAAATTGCCCCGTCATGTTGCAGAGCGTGACAGAGAGCATGTGTAAGAAGAGAGACTGTGTGTGGTTTGCATGTGCATGCAAGTGTGTGTGTGTGTGTGTTTGTGTGAGGCATGTTTCCTTCCCTCTGGCTGTCAGATGTTACTGTGCCGTACCACACCGCACAGCCCTATGGGGGATCTGCCATGCAAACAAGGAAGAAGTGCTGGATTCAATTTCCCCCCTCGTCACTCACTGCTCTTATCCCTCCTTCCTCCCCCTTCTTCCTCCTCCTCCTCCTCCTCTTCCCTCCATCCCACATCATTTCAAAGGGAGCCGAGACCAAATTTAAGACAGCATTTCCCCCTTTTAATCCAATCAGATAATTAATGGAGCGTAGAGCCCGGCTTAAAAGCCCAAATGGAAAGTGTGTGCATGTGTGTGTGTGCGTTACTGTATGTGTGTGTGTGTGTGAGTGTAGCTGCGGCCTCCTGGGACAGTAGACAAAACAGCCTCAGCATCAGTAGCCAGCCTGTACCCAACGACAATGCTGAAGCTTTCATTTAGACCAGAAACCAAACGTGAAAAACTAAACGGCTGCTTTTGGCTAACCCTAGTCCCTGCCTGCCTTATATTTAGAAAGGAAGCAGGGCTTTTCATGCCTTTGGTTTCCTCTCCCCCTTACCCACAATGCATGCCTGAGTGTGTGTGTGTGTGTGTGTGTGTGTGTGTGTGTATGTGTGTGCCAACTAGGTCTAGTGCCGTACCAGATGTGTGGCAGACTGTCTGCTATTGCTGCTGCTGAATGGTGATATTGTGCCTCCAGGCAGACACAGCTTTATCCAGCTTTATACTATAAGTACTCTGTGTGTGTGTGCATCCGTGCGTGCGTGCATTTCTAGTGCCACTTGAATGAACCTGGTTGTGTCAGGGACAACATTTAATTCCACAGATGTGAAAGCCTAAGAGATAACAAGTACATTATCATCACCATCTTCACACCACAGCTGTGTAGACTACATCTGTTGTGTCTGAACATACAAGAGCCAGACAAAGCAAAGGCTTGCTGTGTGAAAAGACCTGTGGCAGATGACTACAAAGGATATAGCATGAATGAACTGAAAGGAAACCGCCATGACACTACAGTATGTGGCTATGGACACCACAGCTTAACCATCATGGCAGTAGTATTATAATATGGAGATGAACCATCATGGCAGTATTATTATAATACAGAGTGTAACTATCATGGCAGTATTATTATAATACGGAGATTAACCATCATGGCAGTATTATTATAATACAGAGCTAAACCATCATGGCAGTATTATTATAATACAGAGATGAACCATCATGGCAGTATTATTATAATACAGAGCTAAACCATCATGGCAGTATTATTATAATACAGAGATGAACCATCATGGCAGTATTATTATAATACAGAGCTAAACCATCATGTCAGTATTATAATAATATGAAGCTAAACTATCATGGCAGTATTATTATAATACAGAGTGTAACTATCATGGCAGTATTATTATAATACAGAGCTAAACCATCATGGCAGTATTATTATAATACAGAGATTAACTATCATGGCAGTATTATTATAATACGGAGTGTAACTATCATGGCAGTATTATTATAATACGGAGTGTAACTATCATGGCAGTATTATTATAATACAGAGATGAACTATTATGGCAGTATTATTATAATACAGAGATTAACTATCATGGCAGTATTATTATAATACGGAGTGTAACTATCATGGCAGTATTATTATAATACGGAGTGTAACTATCATGGCAGTATTATTATAATACAGAGATTAACCATCATGGCAGTATTATTATAATACAGAGTGTAACTATCATGGCAGTATTATTATAATACAGAGTGTAACTATCATGGCAGTATTATTATAATACGGAGTGTAACTATCATGGCAGTATTATTATAATACAGAGATTAACCATCATGGCAGTATTATTATAATACAGAGTGTAACTATCATGGCAGTATTATTATAATACGGAGTGTAACTATCATGGCAGAATTATTATAATACGGAGTGTAACTATCATGGCAGTATTATTATAATACAGAGTGTAACTATCATGGCAGTATTATTATAATACAGAGTGTAACTATCATGGCAGTATTATTATAATACAGAGCTAAACCATCATGGCAGTATTATTATAATACAGAGATTAACCATCATGGCAGTATTATTATAATACGAAGATGAACTATCATGGCAGTATTATTATAATACAGAGATTAACTATCATGGCAGTATTATTATAATACGAAGATTAACCATCATGGCAGTATTATTATAATACAGAGATTAACTATCATGGCAGTATTATTATAATACGGAGATTAACTATCATGGCAGTATTATTATAATATGGAGATTAACCGGCAGTATTATTATAATATGGAGATTAACTATCATGGCAGTATTATTATAATACGGAGATTAACTATCATGGCAGTATTATTATAATATGGAGATTAACCGGCAGTATTATTATAATATGGAGATTAACCGGCAGTATTATTATAATACGGAGTGTAACTATCATGGCAGTATTATTATAATACAGAGCTAAACCATCATGGCAGTATTATTATAATACAGAGCTAAACCATCATGGCAGTATTATTATAATACAGAGCTAAACCATCATGGCAGTATTACTATAATACAGAGCTAAACCATCATGGCAGTATTACTATAATACAGAGCTAAACCATGATGGCAGTATTATTATAATACAGAGCTAAACCATCATGGCAGTATTATTATAATACAGAGCTAAACCATCATGGCAGTATTATTATAATACAGAGCTAAACCATCATGGCAGTATTATTATAATACGGCGTGTAACCATGGCAATATTATTAGAATACTGATCGTAACCATGGCAGTATTATTATAATACGGATCGTAACTATGGCAGTATTATTATACAGTAATACCCATTTGTTTATCTCTCTTACAACCAGGAGATTTTCCTATGATCATTAATGCGTTGTCAACAGGCAGGTCATAAAGCCTTAACCTTGTAAAGCCAGTGGAGTTCCAAAGCAGACAGACAGGCAGACAGAGCTGGGTGGTTGGGTTAGCTCGGCAGGCAGCAGTCATTGTTAAATCAAATGTGTGCTTTTATTTTGATTTGTTTAATTTAACCCTTATTTTACCAGGTCAGTTGACTGAGAACACATTCTCATTTACAGTAACGACCTGGGGAATAGTTACAGGGGAGAGGAGGGGGGATGAATGAGACAATTAGAAGCTGGGGATGATTGACTGATGGTATAAGGGCCAGTTTGTGAATTTAGCCAGGACACCGGGGTTAACACCCCCACAATAAGTTCCATGGGATCTTTAGTGACCACAGAGAGTCAGGACACCATCCGAAAGACAGCACCCTACACAGGGCAATGTCCCCAATCACTGCCCTGGGGCATTGGGATAATGTTTTTTAGACCAGAGGAAAGAGTGCCTCCTACTGGCACTCCAACACCACTTCCAGCAGCATCTGGTCTACCATCCAGAGACCGACCAGGACCAACCCTGCTTAGCTTCAGAGGCTGCAGGGTGGGATGCAGGGTAGCATGCTGCCTGAGTCCCAAAAAGCATCCCATTCTCTAAATAGTGCACTACTTTTGACCGGAGCCCTATGGCCTTCCTGCTGTTATAGGCCACATCCCAAATGGCACCCTATTTTCTACATAGTGCACTACTTCTGACCAGAACCCTATGGCACTATGTATGAAATAGGGTGTCAGGGATGCAGCCTATAACAACAGGAAGGCAGTGCTCAGCAACTCAGTGAGTATGACTCATGGGCCTCCTGATGTTCCGAGCTTAATAGAGGAACACACAGAAGTCTGCCTGCTAACAAACTGTTCCTCAGATATACAGACATGATGCATGTTTATACCTGCTGCTAACATGCATCCTGTTTCCTGATCTTGTCCACATACTGACTGCGCCCACATTTTCAGACATGCATTTTACACATGGTATTAAAATGTGTCTCTTATCCGTCCACTGGGTCCACATTGTGACCAGATTTAATGGTCCTACCCTGTGTGCACATCTTTTGACAGATATTCTTTATGGATTTTAAGACACATATTGATGTCATAAGTCAATGATTTTAGACGGTGGGATAATGATGATTTCACTGTCCAGATCTGTCTAAACATGTAAGATATCCAGACACAATGCGTGCCTTACTACATCCGGAGGTGGTCAGGAAGATCTGATCACAATCAGATCACAATGCATATTTTAATAATCTACACCTGTCCAAATATGTGGGCACATTCAGAATGTGGACAAGACATGGACACGGGTGCATGTTAGTACCAGGTATAAACGGGGCCAGACAGACACCTACACAAACACAGAGATAGAAACAGGCACTTGATAAAAACAGTGCATGCACGCACGCACTGACACACACACGCGCACACCCTGTGGATTCTTCAGTGTCAGGTACAGGTGTGTGTGTGTGTGATTTACCTGTCCAGATGAAAGGCAGCGATTTCAGCATTGTGTCTCTCAAAGTCTGAGAAGTAGAAGAAGTCAGGGGGCGTCTCCTGCTCCCGGGTCTGCCTGCAGGGGAAAGGGCAGAGGTCAGGGGTTATAACATCATTCTCTTAGCCCCATACAAGAAAACAAGCTCTGGGTAGACGTTGTCCTTAGGCACAGATCTAGGATCAGCTTATCCTCCCTAAAGCCAAGTCTTAAGGCTTAGGAGGAAGATGACAACAACTGTTCTTACAGAAAAACCACTTGATTTCAAATGTGAAAAATCACATGATTTCACATGTGAAGTGTTCCAAAAATAGTTTTTTCTGAAAGGGCAATGATGTTCTTGGGATGTTTTATTTCTAGCTCACATGTTGTCTCATGTAGTTTCATGTAGTTTTAGTTGACATTTTGCATCCCTGTTGTAAAGAAAAATTCAGATGAGATCATGTTTTCACATTTGTAGTTTCATGTTATCTATCACAAGTTGCTTTTACATGTTGTCACATGTCATCATATTAACGTCACATGAGATCACATGTGAAATTCATGTGTTTTTTCTGTAAGGGTGACCTCAGATCAGTGTCAAGAGGCCAAGTTCAGCCAACTCCTATACTGAACAAAGACACACTGCCTGCCACAATACTAAGGCCCCTCTCTGGCGCTCTAACAGAGGTGAAGCCACAATTGAAGCGGTGTGGATCGTATTGTGGCTTCGTGATGGTGACTGGAGAGACTCAAGGTTAGAGAATCCACTACTGTACTTTAACTATTTCTGGAGTCCCATGATCCTCCCTGGATTCCACACACATTCTGACTGCTTAACCCTCTCACAGGGCCCAACAGACCGGACCGACCGAAGTGCAAAGAAGTCAAAGGCATTGAAGGTGAAGAAATACAAACAGACACTTTGTTACCTGTAGATTGTCAACGAGCTGACTCAGAAGTGATGTTTTTCAGAACAGACACGGTAGCAAGTTGAACTGCAGTTCATGAACTCAGGCACTCATGGAGAAAACATACCACAAGACATCCAACATCTAAGTGTAATCAGGGTATTTTGCTGACTAATAGAAGGAATGTAGCTGAGATGGGACTTTTCCATCACTGTAAAATCAATGACGTTTCTCACACATGCCTCTGTTGTTTTACATAAGCTTCAGAAGAACAAAACAAAATACCATTTCAGGAGAAATGGGTCTGCAGCCCCCTCCACATCCATACCTACTCTGCAGGCCGTATCTCATCAGCTGAGGAGAGGTAGTGAGCAGAGGAGAGGAGGATTGGAAACAGATTCTTATCTTGGCAAGGCAATGCGCTCTGCTCTCTCTCTTCCTCGTCACTCTCTCACCCTCCCTCTCTCTTTCTTCCTACCTCAAGCACTTCTCTTCGTCTCTCTATTCTCCCTTTCTTCCTCACACGCTCTCCCCCCTCATACCTCATCCTCTCTCTCTCTGTAGCCCTCAGCTGTCTGTGATTGTTTCTCCCCAGCTGTGAGGCTAACATATGCACCGACCATTAAATAACTCACCAGGAACCCTGGAACACTCCACAACGCATTCCTAACTCTCTACTAACGCTTCCTTTCCCCTCCTTCCTCCCTTCTTTACTCAGTTCTCTCTCTTTCTCTCCCCCTCTTTCTCTCCCCCTCGATCTCTCTCCCTCAATCTCTCTCCCTCAATCTCTCTCCCTCGATCTCTCTCCCTCGATCTCTCTCCCTCGATCTCTCTCCCTCGATCCTCAAAGGCCAGTCAGCCTGCAGATGATATCTTCTCCTTCCAAGAAGACTCTACAGGGACTGTTAAATTGAAACAGACTGTTTTTGCCTGATGAGAATAGCAACAGTGAAAAAGCTACTGTGTTTAGGTCTACGTAGGGTGTTTGGTTATGATCATAACTGATAGATTTACTACATTACAGAATATCTAATACATCTCAGGAATTAGAAGACACAAGTTACTGTACCAGCACAGTAGGCCTACTGGCCTTCAACACCTTTTCTTTAGGCAAACATTCAGTCCTGTGATTCAAGGTCATTCAGGCTCCTGGAAATCCAATCATACCTCACACATTCCTAATACATTATTTTCCGTGTGAGACAGAACAAAAGCTTAGATTCCATTTCTGTACAACAGAATACACACCATGTTTTCACTGTGTGAACTTATGGTCCCCTGACACTGTGTGTATGTGCCCATGCGTGTGTGTGTGTGTGTGTGTGTGTGTGTGTGTGTGTGTGTGTGTGTGTATGTGCCCATGTGTGTGTGTGTGTGTGTGTGTGTGAGTGAGAGTGTGCATGCATGATGTGTGTGTAAGTGTGTGTTCCTCCCCTCTTATTGTCTACTCCGGGGCCAGAGATGATCCGGTGTTGACACGGTTTTGTCAATGAGTGGCTCGCCCAGAGGCAGGAAGGCTGGGTAATTACTATGATACACATCTAATTCAAATGCCAATAAAGCTATCCATCTGGAGCATGGTATTACACCTCGGCCTGAAGAGAAAGATAGAGAGAGGGAGAAGGGGATTGTCAAATCAAATCAAAGTTTATTGGTCACTCTGCTGCTGAGTTTTCTGTCTTTACATACAGTACAACTGGAGCTACACACACACACACACACACACACACACACACACACACACACACACTCGTGTATGACCCTGAAGGAGGGGGTAAACACATAGTTTACACTCCAGGGTTAGACAGCTTCTTGGCAGCATGGCGGCTTGGAGGGACAGAGCAGCCAATAGGTCTGCAGTTTGTCTGCAAACACTGGAGTGTGAGAATAGTAGCCGTACGCAACAGGAAAACCATAGGCATTACTGTACACTACATCTCATACCTGACCTCTCTCACTGACAGAACAACAAAGAACAGACCAGTGGCAGAGAAGTCACATTGTCCCAAAGTCATTTTGGCAACCATAAGTGTATACTTACTGTGGGCTCCAGTAAACCGTAGATGAGATGTGGCAGAACAACTGTGTAAAGGACTTAAAGAGTAAAAGGACAAGGGCATCACTTCTCCCTAGAGGAGCATGTAAAGGCTGAGTCCACTATGTGTCATCTAGCATCTGTCAAACAGACACACAAGATGAGGAGTGTCCTTCTGGGGCCTGTTTAGTAAGGCTACCTATTCACAATGCTGCAGATAGAACATGGTGTCCTTCTGGGGCCTGTTTAGTAAGGCTACATATTCATAATACTGCAGATAGAACATGGCATGCGTAGAGTAAGTCCCTATTGTATATGTCAGAGAATCACATCTGTTCTACACAATACATTTCTATAACCTCTCTAGCTCTTGGGGGAGGTGTTGAGCTGTATTCCCAGACATACATTGAGCCCCCTGTAAACAGACACACAGCACTACAGTAGAGAGACCACAGGGACTTTGAGCCTACAGGTGAGGAGGTGGCCACTGGAGCACCAGGCCTGACGTCAGAGCTGATCACAGGAGAAAGGCAACACACATCTTGAGGGAGGGTCATTGGAAAGGTCCTCCCTAATGGCTGATGGTGACTTATCTGTCTACAAAAGCAGCGTTTGGTTTTTATGAGAGCAATGACTAAAAATATAATGCAAACATAATCATGCTGTTGCGTTGGAAACGAGGCGCCTCATTTCTAAGTGTATCTTTCCCCAAAACCACATTGGAAAACAGAGTTGAAATGGGAGAGGTTATCTAGTGTACATGACCACTATATGGTGTCCTGCTCCGCGGGCTGGTGTGTCTCATACTGATTAAATGCTCAGACAGACAATGGTGGCGTAGCGAGCAGTGCGTGTATGTACTGACTGGGTCAGAATGAGAGGAGTAGAGTAGTGAAGAGAAGAAGAGGAGGAGGAGGAGGCTGTGGCCTTGAGTGCGCTCCAGTCTGCCCCGTCTTGTTTATGTGAGGGAGAGGCAGTG
This sequence comes from Oncorhynchus clarkii lewisi, assembly GCF_045791955.1. Taxonomy (NCBI): domain Eukaryota; kingdom Metazoa; phylum Chordata; class Actinopteri; order Salmoniformes; family Salmonidae; genus Oncorhynchus; species Oncorhynchus clarkii. Next base: position 65,128,218 of record NC_092166.1, read on the forward strand.
TGTGGACAGGTACTCAGCTAGGCAGTAAAAATTCCACTGAGGGACTGTTAGCCAAAGCACACACCCGTGGCCTTTTTTAACAACTCCTACACAGTGGTCCAGATGTGTGTGTGTGTGTGTGTGTGTGTGTGTGTGTGTGTGTGTGTGTGTGTGTGTGTGTGTGTGTGTGTGTGTGTGTGTGTGTGTGTATATGTGCGTCTGTCTCTCTAAGAGCAGTAAAGACCCTCCAGCGCTCCTCAGTTCCCCCCTGATGCCTCAGATCCCACAGCTCAGAGGGAGAATGGTTAAAGGCTGTGGCTGTGGAGAGAGGAAGAGGCTGAAAGGAAGACTGGCTGTGGAGAGAGGAAGAGGCTGAAAGGAAGACTGGCTGTGGAGATGTCACACCCTGAACTTAGTATTCTTTGTTTTCTTTGTTATTTTGGTTAGGCCAGGGTGTGACATGGGTGATGTATGTGTTTTTGTCTCATCTAGGGTGTTTGTACTGTCTAGGGGTTTTGTATGTTTATGGGGGTGTTTCCTATCTAGGTGTTTTTGTATGTCTATGGTTGCCTAGATTGGTTCTCAATTAGAGGCAGCTGTCTATCGTTGTCTCTGATTGGGAACCATATTTAGGCAGCCATATTCTGTGGGTATTTTGTGGGTGATTGTTCCTGTTTCCAGTGTTAGTGTTCACGGTACGGGACTGTTTCGTCTTCGTTCATTTTTGTCGGTTTGTTGTTTTTGTTCATTGTTTAAGTTTACTATTAAATATGGATAATCATCACTCTGCATTTTGGTCCTCCTCTCTTTCACCCGAAGACAATCGTTACAGGAGAGAAGAAGAGGCTGAAAGGAAGGCTGGCTGTGGAGAGAAGAAGAGGCTGAATGGAAGAGGCTGGTTGAAGAGAGAAGAAGAGGCTGAATGGAAGGCTGGCTGTGGAGAGAAGAAGAGGCTGAATGGAAGACTGGCTGTGGAGAGAAGAAGAGGCTGAATGGAAGACTGGCTGTGGAGAGAGGAAGAGGCCGAAAGGAAGCCTGGCTGTGGAGAGAGGAAGAGGCCGAAAGGAAGACTGGCTGTGGAGAGAGGAAGAGGCTGAAAGGAAGACTGGCTGTGGAGAGAGGAAGAGGCTGAAAGGAAGGCTGGCTGTGGAGAGAAGAAGAGGCTGAATGGAAGGCTGGCTGTGGAGAGAAGAAGAGGCTGAATGGAAGACTGGCTGTGGAGAGAGGAAGAGGCTGAAAGGAAGAGGCTGGTTGAGGAGAGAGGAAGAGGCTGAAAGGAAGAGGCTGGTTGAGGAGAGAGGAAGAGGCTGAAAGGAAGAGGCTGGTTGAAGAGAGAGGAAGAGGCTGAAAGGAAGAGGCTGGTTGGAGAGAGGAAGAGGCTGAATGGAAGAATGGCTGTGGAGAGAGGAAGAGGCTGAATGGAAGAATGGCTGTGGAGAGAGGAAGAGGCTGAATGGAAGAATGGCTGTGGAGAGAGGAAGAGGCTGAATGGAAGACGCTGTGGAGAGAAGAGGCTGAATGGAAGACTGGCTGTGGAGAGAAGAAGAGGCTGAAAGGAAGAGGCTGGTTGAGGAGAGAGGAAGAGGCTGAGAGGAAGAGGCTGAAAGGAAGAGGCTGGTTGAGGAGAGAGGAAGAGGCTAAAAGGAAGAGGCTGGTTGAAGAGAGAGGAAGAGGCTGAAAGGAAGACTGGCTGTGGAGAGAGGAAGAGGCTGAAAGGAAGAGGCTGGTTGAGGAGAGAGGAAAAGGCTGAAAGGAAGAGGCTGGTTGAGGAGAGAGGAAGAGGCTGAAAGGAAGAGGCTGGTTGAGGAGAGAGGAAGAGGCTGAAAGGAAGAGGCTGGTTGAGGAGAGAGGAAGAGGCTGAAAGGAAGAGGCTGGTTGAAGAGAGAGGAAGAGGCTGAAAGGAAGACTGGCTGTGGAGAGAGGAAGAGGCTGAAAGGAAGACTGGCTGTGGAGAGAAGAAGAGGCTGAACGGAAGAGGCTGGTTGAAGAGAGAGGAAGAGGCTGAACGGAAGAGGCTGGTTGAAGAGAGAGGAAGAGGCTGAATGGAAGAGGCTGGTTTAATAGAGAGGAAGAGGCTGAAAGGAAGACTGGCTGTGGAGAGAAGAAGAGGCTGAACGGAAGACTGGCTGTGGAGAGAGGAAGAGGCTGAAAGGAAGAGGCTGAAAGGAAGAGGCTGAATGGAAGAGGCTGAATGGAAGAGAGAGGAAGAGGCTGAAAGGAAGACTGGCTGTGGAGAGAGGAAGAGGCTGAAAGGAATGGCTGTGGAGAGAAGAAGAGGCTGAACGGAAGAGGCTGGTTGAAGAGAGAGGAAGAGGCTGAAAGGAAGAGGCTGGTTGAAGAGAGAGGAAGAGGCTGAAAGGAAGAGGCTGGTTGAAGAGAGAGGAAGAGGCTGAAAGGAAGCAGCTGGCTGAGGAGAGGCTGTGTGTGGCTGTGGAGGGTACTGTATGGAGAGGGAGAGGCTGAAAGGAAGAGCGTGGCTTGTGGCTTTGGAGACAGCTGTTTTCTCAAGGCCCAGCGGGGGTATGTGTGTTTCACTCTCACACAGTACAGAGACTGGAGATGACAGGAGAGTCAACACGAGAAGACTGACAGGGCAGCTCTCTGCATTACCTTTTGACCCAGCTCCCTTCTAAAACACCAGGCAGTGCTTTTGTGTGTCTACTTCCTAAGCTATTTAAACAACGGGTTAAACACTAATAACTACTAGTCTGGGGGCTATTGGAGATTCTTAGACCTTGCTTGGGGGGTAATAGATGGAAATATCCCTCCCTTTGAATTAAACCACCAAACTCCTTAGAATAAACATTCAGTCAGTTACATTGCAGCCATTTCAAAAGGCCTGCGTTTATATAAAAGACCTACATGGAAATCCCTGTTTGAAACAGTTAATAGAGGGTAAATGTGTGTGGCAAGACACCATGAAATGTGTTTTTCCTCTGCAAGGCGAACACAGGAGAACTCAGAACTGCATGTCAGTGTTATTGTGTTATTGAGAGGCTTTCAAGATGACAGCAAGAGACAGCTAAGGGACTGACATATCCTGCACCTGCAAAGCAATACAGGATGAGATCTGTAATCCTACACACACACACACACACACACACACACACACACACACACACACACACACACACACACACACACACACACACACACACACAGTAGATCAACTGACGGGCATATCCTAATATCCTTCACTACAATCCTCCTCTACCTCCCCTACCAGGCCCTGTTGTAATGACATCCTGTAAATACCAAGGCAGGCAGCTACATCAACAGGCCATAAAGAGGGATCAATCATCGATACATAATCTGGGACAGATTTACCGCTCACTAGAGCTGCCGCTGACAGCCTTCCTCAATCTCCATCTCCATCCTCAACCTTTCAGATCCTCAAATCACATCACAGCCAGGGACAACAGTGAACTGGTATAGCAGCTCATCATGCCACCCACCTCCCATCTCCCTAAAGAGGCAACAGTATCTACAGATGTAGGGTCTTCATTTGATCACTATTTTATTGCTGAGAATTTTCCTGAAAAGCAGAAAATTCAAACTTGTTGTGAATTTTAGTTTTAAAAAGACTTCTCAAGTTTGTAATTTCCACTTTGAAATCTGAGACCTGATTTGTCCTAACGAAAAGTGTATCAACTCCTACAAAAATGTCCATTCATTATAGTCCACATTACAAAAAAATCACATTTCCTGGTGCTGCAGGATTAATTGGCTCAAATTGAGAGATGCACTATAAGCAGCAACAGCACTAGAATACATGACATCTCTTCTCTCTCTCAATATACAGACAGAGCTCAGGTCTATGCTGTCCTGTTCAGTGATGGCTATAACTGCATATTATTTATAGCTTTCAGTCCTGTGTATTTCAAACCTCAACATCAGCAAACCGTCCAACATAAAACAGCACACTTCAGTGTCTTACTGAAGCCTGCAATATTTCTCCGAAACTCATAATAACTCCTCTCACTCCATTTCCAGTGCATCATCATCAAAGCCACCAGGAAATTATACAGGGCTTCCATTTAATTAAAATGTATTTGATTAATAAAAAAAACTGGGCTTGAGAACGCAACTAAGCATTTAAAAAAGGCTAATAACATCCAACCCGGTGACGTAAAGAGGCAGAGTGTGGAGTGTCTCTCAGCCCAGAGATGAGGCTCCACTGTGGGGCTGGTAAAGAGAGCTGGAGGGCTTGATGGTGCTAGTTCTAACACCTAAAGGATATTATATAACTAACCCCACAGGGGATGCAGAATGAAGTGCTCATAAAAAAAAAAAACTAATTCATTATAAAAGGCGTGAAACATGAAGGTGTAGGTATTCCTGTCATTTTAAGGAATAACGCGCGTGAATAAATGATGTCGCAGAGTGAAGTGTGGAATCAACACATTGTTGTACCACTGCCTTCAAAATTAAAAGGAGTGTTGTATTAAATTGTAGGTTTCTATTTCATTTCATCATCAGGGAATAATAATCCTCTCACGGCCTGTTTTCAGGGAGATGATTTTTAGTCCACAGCACCTGGGCTTCAACTCTATTCTGATGCAGAGTTAACTACGTTCAATACATTATTTAACCAGGTTATCCTCAATGACGGGGCATTTATTTTTCAAGAGATAAGACTGCTTTTAATTCATAAAGGTGTGAAACATCGGTTTTAATTGAATTTCCGCCATACGGAATAATACACTCAAAGTACTGATTTCATCTATACACAGAGTATACTAAACATTGAGTTCCTAATATTGAGTTGCACCCCCCCCCCCTTTTGCTGTCAAAACAGCCTCAATTTGTCAGGGCATGGACTCTACAAGGTGTCAAAAGCATTCCACGGGGATGCTGGCTAAGGTTTAATATTTTCCAGGTATTTTGCAAAGGTTACATCCCGAGAATAAATCACTTTTCCTATGGTAACCCGGTATTTCCTGGAAGTGTCATTCAAAAGCACTGTAAAGCATATAAATATCTGGATTTGATTAAAGCTTTGATCAGCATGAACATTCAAACCAGATGCTATCTGAGCCTGATGAGCCATACATTAAATACATTTAATGACCCAAAGCCTAAAGAAGGCCAAATTATTTTGCTGTTATCAAATACATAGCCTATATGATTATCTACTGCACATTACGCACGGCAGAAAAACATGAAAGCCCATAGATGTTGCTAGCTATATGCTCTCTTGGGTAAATAAATGAATCTAGCTCCAGTAGGCTAATCTTTGTGTGAACTATATGACTGTACTGTGGCGCAGTGGTCTAAGGCACTGCATCTCAGTGCTAGAGGCATCACTACAGACCCTGGTTTGATTCCAGGCTGTATCACAACCGGCCGTGATTGGGAGTCCCATAGGGCGGTGCACAATTGACCCAGCATCGTCCGGGTTTGGCCGGGGTAGGCCGTCACTGTAAATAAGAATGTGTCTTAACTGACTTGCCTCGTTAAATAAAGATTAAATAAAAATATACTGTATTATATGGACTGGAATTATGCACATCGTTCAAACCATGGTAAAGCAGAAGAGAACATGTGATTCTGGTGCAGCACGTGACCTACAAAGTTACAAGTATAGGCTAGCGAATGTAATTTCGAAATATAATAGAGCCTATTTGTATAATCGGTAGGCTGACTCATATACCTTTCATAATATTTCCCCTAATGTTATTAGCCTACCGCTTCTTTCTCTGGCTGCTGTATTTAACATTCAGCAAAAAGGAGCATGCATCCCTCTTCGAATAGTCTATCGATAAAAGAAATGCTCAAAATAAATAATGTCCTTGCAAGCTATTCTAGTCTAGCTTTTCCTGCATGGGACTCCAAGAGCTAAAGGTTTTTTTTTAAGGAGAGCCCAGTTTAGCAAATGTGACTGAGTCTCCATTGTATTGAACATGGAGCTTGACATCAGATTGCGAGCGAAGGTAGAATAGCAAATGAAGAATAGCACAGGTAGAATAGCACAGGTAGAATAACACAGGTAGAATAGCACAGGTAAAATAGAGAAAGGTAGAATAGCACAGGTAAAATAGAGAAAGGTAGAATAGCACAGGTAAAATATAGAAAGGTAGAATAGCACGGGTAGAATAGAGAAAGGTAGAATAGCACAGGTAGAATAGCACAGGTAAAATAGAGAAAGGTAGAATAGCGAAGGCAGATTTGTGATGGTAGAATTGCGAAGGTAGATTTGCGATGGTAGACTTGTGAACATAGAATAGTTAATGTAGAATAGTGAAGGTAGAATAGCTACTGGTGCTGTTCTAGTTAGACCTTCTATATTGTATTGATTAATGGATTCACACTTCCATAACACCTGCTTCAACCTATCACAATGTCAAAGGTTCATTTTTTCTTGCTGAAGATCAGGTTGATTTTCAAATCAAATCAAATTGTATTGGTCATTCACATATTTAGCAGATGTTATAGCGGGCGCAGTGAAATGCTTGTGTTCCTAGCTCCAAGATTGATGTCAACAATCACCGAGCATCCATGCATCTACTTAAATGTTCAGTTTGCTTCTGTGACAATAACATAATCACCCTTTTCACATAATTGGAATTGACTATTGTTATCCCAGTTACTGCAATGCAGGATAAGGACAACCCCCACTGCTATTGTTGTTTATAATTAGAATTGCCCTCTGAGGTTTGGGTTGTAGTAAATCTCTGGGGGGGTCCGACCATGCCTCTGAAGGTAGTGTTGTTTATCTTGACTGTATTAGCTACAGTATGTACCCAAACCACATTTGGAAGTTAAGTTGAATGGAATGGTCTCTGGTCTTTGTCCCATGAGCTCATTCAGAAGGTGATTCATTTTGAAGAGCATTGCTGCCAAAACAAACACTTGATGATCAGAATCCATCTTATTATCTTGAATGGTCCTTTTTCGAAATTCAATAGCAAATCTAAAAGATAGTTGTAGGCTATACGCTTCTCAAAATAATTCACTCTCAAATTGCTTGGTGCTCTTTTTTGCATAGACTGGCTAAATCCCTCTTTTTTGAAACTCTAGCATTCAGAAAGTGGTTCTACACTGACAAAAGGTTGTTAGAGTGATCTCTGTGAAACTATAAGCTATTATCTGTTCTTAATGGACACCCACCAAGTGAGCAGGCCTTCACTTTCCTACCTCTCCCTCTGTCTCCCTCCCTCCCTCCTGCCTGCCTGCCCGCCTGCCTGCCCTCCCTCCCTCCTCAGTAGACGAGCCCTCTGTCTGATTGAGAGCTTTGAAGAGTGCTAGTTCTACTGTCAACCCTACAGTACAATAACACAGGGGCCATGGCTCTACGCTGGTTTAAACGTAAATCTACCTACTAAATCTATTTTCTCTACTCCGACGAGTCTACTTTTAACATAGTGAACTAAACTCCACTCCGTGATGAAGGACGTTCCTGATGAACTCAACCAACGGAGTGGAGCAGAGACCAGGCTTTGTGGAATTTAGCTTCGACTACACTGATTAGCCCAAGGTCAATAGTTAAAAAAGGATCATTCTGAAATGCCAACCTTGTACCTAGGTTTGTCCTCTGTAGTTGCGTGACTTTTTTGTTGTTGTTGCTGAAATCAATGCCTTTTCAATAAAATGTTAATCAAATACTGTACAACCACCGACTATTTCCTTGTTGAGATTCAATTAGCACACGCGCATTTGCGCTGTCGCCATCTTAGAGCAACAGCATTTACTGAAATGTATGGATTCGAACAAACAAAGAAAGGCACAGAACTAAGAGGCCAAACATAGGTACAAGGTTGGCATTTCAGAATAAATGGTTTGGAGTATTGATCTTGGGCGAATCGATGTAGTCGGAGCTATAGTCCACAAAGCCTGGTCTCTGCTCCACTCCGTTGGTGGAGTTCATCAGAAACTTCATTCACCACGGAGTGGAGTTTAGTCTGCTACTTTTGGCATAATAAAATATAAAAGTTATAATTTTATGTACTTACTTGTTGATGCAGGAACAATAAACAAGTATAGGAGAAGAATCAGCTACTTATGCATACTTATTGCATCAAACTATAAACAGCAAAGACTACTTTGTAGTAGCATGTTCTTCTGGCGTAGCTAAGATAATAATAATAACTTAACCACATAAACCCATCGCCTACACAATCCAGAAGTTAAACGAATGTTTCCCTTTACAGCAATTACTGCTAATTATCAGGTCTGGTATTCTCTATTATCACTCTGATCACGTAGCACATCTCTCTCTTTCTCTCGCTCTCACTCACTCACTCACTCTCTCTCTCTCTCTCTCTCTCACTCACTCTCACTCTCACCTCTCCCCCCTTGTGTGCCCACAGCATGCTTCATCTGCCCCAAAACCTTAACAGCACAGGACGATTCTGGGTACTATACATGTCCAGGGTGGGCAGGATTGAGTGTTTTATGCATTCATTATTCACGTTCCCCTCTGCCTCGGCATCGCTGGGCGGAAATCATTTCTAGGAAGGCAGCACTACCTTCTAGACGACATTAGCTACCGGGAAGGAAGAGTGTTCAGAGTGTTCTGGAGATCCCAGGCTGATGGTCGTTGTGATGAGTGGGATTTGCAATGACTGGAACCCTTGATAAAGATGAGCAAAAAAGACTGAGCTATATTGTATGCTCCAAAGTTTTTTATTATATTGTTTTATACTAATACAATTGCTCAGAAAAAGATATGGGTCAAAATTATTGGCACCCCTGTTTTCAATACGCCTTGCGAGGATACATTTTTTTTAAATGAAATTGGAGAACACATTGGGAGGAATGTTAGATCGTTCCTCCATACAGAATCTTTCCAGATCCTTGACATCAAATCAAATCCAATGTTATTTGTCACATGCGCCAAATAGTGAAATGCCAACTTACAAGCCCTTAACCATCAATCCTTTGTCTGCGCGTATGGACTGCCCTCTTCAATTCAAACCATTGCAAAATGTTGATTTTGTGGTCAATGAAACCTTTCTTTGTGGATTTTGATGTGTGCTCGGGGTTATTGTCCTGCTGGAAGATCCACTTGCGGCCAAGTTTCAGCCTCCTGGCGGCAAACAGGTTTATGACTAAAATATCCTGGTACTGTAAAGTTCATGATGCCTTAACAAGGGCCGAAGAACCAGTGGGAGCAAAATATCCCCATAACATCAAAGATGCACCCCCATATTTACCAGTAGGTATGGGGTTATTTTCTGCTCATGCTTTCTCATTTTGACGCCAAAACTCACTACTGGTGTGTGTGGCCAAAGAGATCTATTTTTGCTAATCCTTATCAACGGTGCCAATATTTTAGGACCTGACTGTAGGTTTGGAGGAGGGAGGGGAGAGGGAGACGAAGTGAGAGGAATGTTTGTGAAAAAGCGAGAAGGATTAAGAGTGAGAGAGAGAAAGAGAGTGAGAGAGAGGGGTGAGCGGGGAGAAAAATATACAGGGATTGTTCAGCTTCCTCCCTCTCAACGTGCCGCCCAGCCAATTATGTTTTAATTGTGTTGGGTAATGGATGGTTTTCCTGCACCAGGCTAATATGTGAAAATCACTACTGACCTCACTCTCTTCTCACACTACAGAGAAGCGAACAAGGCTGTCTAACACTCAGTGATAAGGTGTCCAATCAAAAATGCATCCTTTTTACTGATGGTTGAAATAATATGTTCCTTGTGTAGATACTCTAAGAAAACGAATGGTCGAAACCTCATGTCTCTTTCATAAACCCTTTGTAGGATGGCCAATATTAGAGTGACTAAATCAATGGAGGCCAGAGAGAGAAGTGCTAGAAAAGTGGTCACAAACAGGAAAATAGCATTGCGTCAGCTAGGCTGGATACTATGTAAGAATTAAGGCAAACCGACAGGCTCACCGTTGAACTCGTCATCTTTGTTCTCGAATCTGGAGGACATAAAACAATACAGAGGTAAGATAGATATCGATTTTGAGACATGACATGTAGTATTTTTATATTTTAGTATACGAGTTTCATTTAATGCGAAATTCCTGTTATTTTTAGAAGATTTCTCTGAAAACCAAGCGGATCTCTGAAATGTCAACGGAGCACAAAGCTTACTGCAAGCTTTCATTTTCAAGCCTTTTTACATTTGATTCAGCTCATGGCGTGTTAATTTAGCTTCTTGCGACCCGCGGAAACAACGTTGCTGATAACCACAACATGTAAAATCCTCAAAAGTCACTGCGAGAAGCGGCACCGCTCTGTCTACAGAGCACGGTGCTTATTGTCAGATGTATTAGGTTACGAAATCAGATGTTTTGGTTATAATTTGAATGATATGTTAGAGAAAGACCCAACTGAACAATTCAGAACATTCAGAATCATATTTGTCTTCGTAAAATGTATTTTATAGCATAAGGAAGTGAAATTACATCACCAAAGCGTGTTTTCACCCACTCTGGGCAGAGTAGGTGGACACCCTACATTGATGCTCCACATCACATGTCAAACTCATTTCACATTGGGCGAGTGTCTGTGAGTTTTCACTCCACCCTTGCACTTCATTGATGAATTAAGGTCACGTATTATGTTCTACCTGATAATGAAATACACCCACCTGGTGTCCCAGGTCCAAATCAATCTCTGATTAGAGGGGAATAATGAAAAAAAGCAGTGGAACTGGCTTCGAGATCCAGAATTTAATTTGAAGGCTTTACAGTGATGATATGACATAAACAACAGGTGCTTCTTCCTGTAAGAGGCTGGATCCTATTGTTTCAAGGGGGAATGGAGGAGAAAACAATTAGAACGATGCAGCCTTGTACTTCCTGTAGTTCAAGTGGTAGAAATGAGATACATCTAAGGGGATGGAAAGTGTATGAACAGCGACTCTCTGCTAGGCCAGCTAGACTACACATACTATATACAGGGGCATTTTAACACAAGCTTAGGATGAGTAACTGTCTGGAACCGATCTGTTCCATTCCTCTCAGCTGGGGTCTGATGGGTTTAGCTATGTCTGGAGAGCAGAGGGAGAATCTCCTGAGAGAGAAGAGGAGCGGCAGAGGATGAGAGGAGAGGAGAAGAAAGGAAAATGTAGGCATGAGAGCTAAGCTGCAGAGAGGAGCACAACTCTACTGAGTGGTGGGATGATTCTCTAAGGGCATTCTGAGGGCCAGGGAGGGGGTTGGTTAATGGGATAACTTGGGAGCTGCCAATAGAAGAACCATCATTTGTGCCATTTGAGTGGAGCCCTCAGTCATACAGCCATCCAGGCCTCCTTTGTGAATACACACGCACACACTTCAACTGGCTATTCCGGGCAGGCGGTTAATGATGACACAGTCATAATGTCAGAGTGCCAGGGGCAGTCCATTCCTTCAGATTACACAGCTCTGCTTGGCCTGGCTTAATGGACGGAGCCAGAGACAGACAGACACACTGTCTGTGTCGAGGGACAGAGGCAAAATGTATCTTCGTAGCAGCTGCGTGGGCCAGTCACACACACGCCAAGGCTGAGGTCAATTCATACCGTGACAAAATGGCATTTATTTTCTATGACTTCTCAGTAAACTGATGAGTAGAAGCTATTTTTAATTTGACATTTTCTAAAAACCACTTCCTGAATTGACTGCCTTCAATTAAAATTGATCCCAGCCCCGATGCACGCACACACAAGCGCACGGTCATGTAGTGCATTGACACATAGTGCAAAATGTTGTTGGACAATACTAGCTCACACATGCTGCCCTTGTCCTCCAGTCCATAAACCAGCTCAGTCAGAGAGTAAATGAACTTCCAGACAGACTCAGTGAGCTCAGGAGAATCATATTGCATCTGTGAACATGTGAAAGTAATTCAGCAGAGATGGAAGAGGGAGAAAAGAACGAGGAATTGTGAACTCGTGGCACTAGTCTTCCCTTGTCATTTGGGATGATGAGAACTGTTACACACACACACTAACACACGCACACAGACAGAGACAAAGCTAAACTTCCGCTTCCAGTGAGCTTCCGTTGTAAATTGCAGTTTGATGAGTGTCTCCAGTGCTAGGCTACCCCTGGGGATCCTGCCTGGCCAAGCTGGAGGAAGTACTGACCATCATCCTCTAGCACAGTTGACACAGTTCAGATCCTGCTTTACACTACTGCACTAAGACCCATAGTTCCACCAGGGTTCACACAGTTCAGAAGAACCTAGTAACCTACAGTGGTAGCATTGTATCAACAATGGTGCTACTTATTAATATCTTACTTAAGACCCCTGTGGATTTATAATGTTGTGCTGTTATTATTTCTATTAATATGATCTATTATTGTGATTATTGATTTTTTTCTGACTGTTTTCCATGTTATTTGGTAAGTTCTCTGAAAAAGCACCCTCATTGATATGCAATAAACATTCACTTAAAATGAACCCTTGTCACGCCCTGACCTTAGAGATCCTTTTTATGTCTCTATTTGGTTTGGTCAGTGTGTGATATGGGGTGGGTATTCTATGTTCTATTATTTGTATTTCTATGTTTTGGCACGGTTAGGGTTTTCAATCAGGGACAGCTGTCTATCGTTGTCTCTGATTGAGAACCCTACTTAGGTAGCCCTTTTTCCACCTGTCTTTGTGGGAAGTTGACTTTTGTTTATGGTACAGAGCCTGTAGCGTCACAGTTTGTTTTGTAGTGTTTATTGTCTTGTTCGGCGTCTTCTCTAAATAAAATAATATGTGTGTTCACCACACTGCACCTTGGTCCAGTTCCTTCAACAGCCATGACAACCCTACAAATAGCAGTGTTGGGTGATTTGAAAAGCCATAGTCAGTCAATAAATAATATAATAATACTCAAAGTAGCACTTTGAATGTGTTAGTGAAGGTTTGGCTGCACTGAATTATGTTATCATTGGACTGCCCATATTTCCCTCCGGCCTACGCCAATTGGCGGCCAATGGTTTGCCTTAGGAAGCAAAGGTGAGTCAGGGAGATGGTCTGACGGGGGAGGTTTTAGTGGTGGAATATTAGGACAATTGGAGGTTTACAAAGTTGCAGCTACAGTATGTTTAACAGTGAATATTATGGTACAGCTATATGGACACAATCATCATGGTGCTTTTTAATGGTAATATTGGATGTGGTAAGTATAATTGAAACTTGGGTATCATTATGGTAAGTGGGGAAATAAGTATAGCAAGATAAAATTGTAATGGCTAAAAGAGAGAATATGTATATTGTTTACAGGAAAATCATTCTACAAATATAGATGAGGTTGGGTGGGAAAAAGACTGGGAGGGAGAAATATATTTTTGTCATGGGCAAAGAAACTCAAAAAGGGTGATTATACTAATTAATAACTTTGATCTGGTTGTGCAAACTGTGCAAACAGATCCTCAAGGAAGATGGATTCTTTTAAATATGCTACTGCACCAAAAACAGATTTGGCTAATTAATCTTCAGCATATGGGTCAAATAATGATGATCCACACTCCTTTGAAAATATCTATAATAATCTATTGAGCTCACAAGCAACGCATTAATCTATTATTATGGTGGGAATAAGTTAAGTACCTCAATGGATCGTAAAGGAAATCACACTACAAACTATCCCCTGCAAGCACTTAAGGAGATCACGAATATCATGGATACATTAAAACTAGTGGATATATGGAGGCTGAAAACCCCTGACGTAGTGAGATATACATGGAGGAGGCTTCATCAAGCTAGCTGTCTTGATTACTTCCTAGTCTCATTCTTGCTGGTATCAAAAGTTTACAAAAATAATTAATAGGAGACTGAATGCGATCGGACCCCCATTGTCACGCCCTGACCTTAGAGATACTTTTTTATGTATCTTTTTGGTTTGGTCAGGGTGGGCATTCTATGTCCTTGATTTCTATGATTTGTGTTTCTATGTGTTGGCCGGGTATGGTTCTCAATCAGGGACAGCTGTCTATCGTTGTCTCTGATTGGGAAGCATACTTAGGTAGCCCCTTTTCCCCTCCTTTCAGTGTGGGTAGTTATCTTTGTTAGTGGCACTATAGCCCTAGTAAGCGTCACGGTTGTTGTTATTTCTTGTTTTGTTGGTGACATTTACCAAATAAAAGAAAATGGACGTTCACAAAGCTGCACCTTGGTCTACTTCCAACGACACCCGTGACAACCATCTAATTATCCATATAACTCTTACAGAATTTCCACGTGGATGGGGATATTGGAAATTTAATCAAAGCCTTTTGGATGACAATTTGTTCTTAACTAAGACAATATAATTAATTACTTCTTCCTGCATAACATAGGTACAGCAGATCCCCTTATATGGGACACTTTTAAATGTACTTTTAGATGCCATTCAATACAATACTCATTAAAATAAAATCAGTTTAGGTCAAAAGATGAGACTAATAAAGGAAATGGAGGAAGTAACAGCGCAGGTAGATGGTAATGGGAATTGTACTATAGAGGCACAATCGGTTTGAGGAAAAACAAAAAGAATTGGAGGTACTTATTCAAGAATTATCAAGTGTAATGTATTACAAAAATAAAACTAATTGGATTGAAAATGGTTAAAAAAGCACATTTTTCTTGAATCTTCAACATAAAAATGCTACCAAAAATAATTTACAGATATTCGTGAAGGAGTCATCCATGATTCACCAAATTATATTTTGAAAGAGGAAGACAAATATTTGAAGCATATATTTTATTTTCAGTCTCCTCCATTTCCACTAAATGGTGTTAACTGTAAGGATTTCTTTCCTAATAATAATAATGTAAAATTAACACATTTACAGAAAGACCTGTGTGAAGGCCAACTTAAAGAATATATTTTTGAGGCAATTAAATATTTTCAGTCTGGAATGGGATACCAGTAGAGGTATAGCAGACCTTTTTTGATGTACTCAAAGATCCATTATTAGCATGTTTTAATTACTCCTATAAAAATGGTTGACTTTCAGGTATTCAACAAGAAGGTCTGATTTCATAACTACTGAGTATAAAGATCCAGTCCATTGTGAATCCTGGAGAAATACATAGAATAAAATAGGTTTTACCAGTGTCACGACTTCCGCCGAAGTTGGTGCCTCTCCTTGTTCGGGCGAGGTTCGGAGGTCGTCGTCACCGGCTTTCTAGCTGCCACCGATCTACGTTTCTTTTTCTATTTGTTTTGTCTTGATTGTATACACATGGTTCCCATTACGTTATAATTATTTTCCCTATTTAACCCTCTGGTTCCCGTTATGTTTTGTGCGTGAATGTTCCTTGTTGAATGTTATTAGACTGCTGTGTTATGGTGTGTTTTACCTGCGTGGAATTTTATGGTTGTTTCATTTTGAGTAAAGTACGTTATTTGACTCAGTTCTGTGTCCTGCGCCTGACTCCGTCCTCACCGCTGCATTCTGACACTTGACAACCAGATATTGTTCATCCTGATCAGACAGGTTTTTTACATGGATGACATATTGGAGATAATATACAAAAATGATTTTAAACAATTTAGCATTATGAAACATCACAACAACATGAAGCAATCACAGCTTCAGGAATGGTCAAAAAATCACAACATTCACTTAAAATGAACCTTACAAATGGCAGTGTTGGGTGATTTGGAAAGCCATAGTCAGTCAACAAATAATATAATACTCGTAGGAAAGGTTTTCATCTTTAGAAAGGTTCAAAATGTATGTAAAACATCACAGTGCAATTGAAAAATATATGGCACATGGAAACCAAACGAGGGTGGTCTGTGGTGATAGGTGGGATGGGCTGAGAGTGGCTGAGGGGTGGTCTATGGTGATAGGTGGGATGGGCTGAGAGGCTGAGGGGTGGTCTATGGTGATAGGTGGGATGGGCTGAGAGGCTGAGGGGTGGTCTATGGTGATAAGTGGGATGGGCTGAGAGGCTGAGGGGTGGTCTATGGTGATAGGTGGGATGGGCTGAGAGGCTGAGGGGTGGTCTATGGTGATAGGTGGGATGGGCTGAGAGGCTGAGGGGTGGTCTATGGTGATAGGTGGGATGGGCTGCGAGAGGCTGAGGGGTGGTCTATGGTGATAGGTGGGATGGGCTGAGAGAGGCTGAGGGGTGGTCTGGTGATAGGTGGGATGGGCTGTGAGTGGCTGAGGGGTGGTCTGGGGTGGGATTAGAGAGTTTCTGTTTGGTAATGTATTATTGTTATGTGATTGCTTTATATAAAAGTACCATATATGTCAAATGTGTATGCAAAGTGTGTATATGTAGCAGAAAATCTGTAGGTTTCATTTCAGAATATAGTAGGGACCTATTCTCCATTGTTTTATAAGTAAAGAAATAATGTAACTATTTGGATGGCTGAAATGTGATCATCCAGACCTTCCTGGCTATGAGAGCCTTTTAAAGCATGGTTTATGCAGGGAAATCCCAGGTGCAGACTGCAGAGAGCAGAGACTTCCCAAGTTACAAGTGTGTAGCGTTGAGAAAGGCAAGACATGTTCTTGAGTTTCACATGAACTGGACTTGGCAGCCTGCTAAGTGGCAGGGTGCCAAGTGCATCTCCTACAGCAGCAATACATACACACCTTAACATACACATCTCTGTACTTACAGACTGCTATCGATTGCATTTCCCTCCAAATCAAATCAAATGTATTTATATAGCCCTTCGTACATTAGCTGATATCTCAAAGTGATGTACAGAAACCCAGCCTAAAACCCCAAACAGCAGTGCAGGTGTATAAGCACCTGCCGAATGTCCATTCTCCTTTACGTGTAATCTTAGACCCTGTTTTAATGGACTGTATGGATTTCCCAGCAGAAGCCCCTTTGTAACCCCTTGCCTGACATCCCACTAGTCAGTTAGCCAGTCCCAGTACAGAATAGACAATAGCCAGGAGCAGAGTGGGACTCCAACACACAGTCCTCTGTCTGTCTGATCCTATAGGAGCCCTGAGGTAAAAGAAGAGAAAAAAGGAGGGAGGTGAACGGAGAGAGAGAAAGGAGATCACAGATCCAGTTTCTGGAAGCCCCCCGAGTCAGTCCTGATAGCTGGGCTGACCCTATTCATTCATTACGGACACTCTACTCTAGCTACATATAGTGTGTGTGTGTGTGTGTGTGTGTGTGATTTCTTGCGAGCGTGTATTTGTGCATGACTGTGATTGTGGAGTGAGTGGGGTATGGCTTAGGACTCAGTCATTCCTCCTGTTGTCTTTCACGTTAGCATTAGTGCCGTGAGAGGAATCAAAACAGATTCTGTATCTGTATAGACTGTATAGCCGGTGCGTTTTGGACTTCTAACCCATTTTAACCATTGTGTGTCTGAGATACAGACTTATGGGTTGCCTATTTCCTCTGCATCCGTAGATACTGACCACTAGTCTGTGTGATTAACGGAGGCTGAAGTAGAGCAGTGTTTGTGAAACAAGGGCGGATCCCGAAGGGGCCCAGGGCCTGGGTCTTTTTTACAAAAACGCCTGTAGAGTCCGAATGGTTTGAGCTACTAACTATTAAAGCTATCTATGACAAGATGAGACTCTCACGAACATGCACAGTCTGCTCTATGATTCTCACAAGCTACACAAGCATTGTTAGAAGGTAAGTGGTTCGTCTACTTAGAAAATCATTGGAAATCCCAGGACATAGTGTCTATAATACTGTAATAAACTCATAGTTGCTGTCACAAACTTCACACAGTTGTCACTGACTAGTTTGATAATCATTTCCCAGTGAGCAAACAAACAGACTTTTTGTTGATGTTGACAATTGTCAATAAACCGGAAAATGGTAAAACACTTCAATGTGAGGCTAAATATAAGGTCTGGGCATACAGATAAATGACAGTCGGATAAATAAAATGACAATTTTTGCTGCAATCTCGGGACTGATAGGGTTAATGCCGGCCCATATTCACTGCCCCTTGATGTTAGCCTAAAGCAGGGATGAATCATCCACTAAAACAGTCAGGAAACATCTGAAATATCTTCTTCCATATTTCGTAGATGTCCAATGATTCATCACAAAGAAACAAAGAAATGGAAAAAACTGTTCAATACAGAGCTAATATGTTCAAAGCCCCTAGCCCCTAGGTCAGGAATGAGACAGAGACAGACACTGAACAATACTATATCACAAGGGCTTTTACAGCCAACAATACAAAATACAGTGGCAAGAAAAAATATGTGAACCCTTTGGAATTACCTAAATTGGTCATACAATTTGAGCTGATCTTCATCTTAGTCACAACAATAGACAAACACAGTCTGCTTAAACTAATATCACACAAACAATTCTACGTTTTCGTGTCTTTATTGAACACACCGTGTAAACATTCACAGTGCAGGGTGGGAAAAGTATGTGAACCCTTGGTTTTAATAACTTGTTGATCCTCCTTTGGCAGCAATAACCTCAACCTGTACTTGTGGATCAGACCTGGCCAGGAGGAATTTTGGACCATTCCTCATTACAAAACTGTTTCAGTTCAGCAATATTCTTGGGATGCCTGGTGTGAATCGCTCTCTTGAGGTCATGCCACAGCATCTCAATCGGGTTGAGGTCAGGACTGACTGGGCCACTCCAGAAGGCGTATTTTCTTCTGTTGAAGCCATTCTGTTGTTGATTTACTTCTGTGTTTTGGGTCGTTGTCCTGTTGCATCACCCAACTTCTGTTGAGCTTCAATTGGTGGACAGATAGCCTTACATTCTGCAAAATGTCTTGATAAACTTGGGAATACATTTTTCCGTTGATGATAGCAAGCTGTCCAGGCCCTGAGGCAGCGAAGCAGCTTCAAAGCATGATGCTCCCATCACCATACTTTACATTTGGGATGAGGTTTTGATGTTGCTGTGCTGTGCCTTTTTTTTCCACACATAGTGTTGTGTGTTCCTTCCAAACAACTCAACTTTAGTTTCATCTGTCCACAGAATATTTTGCCAGTAGCGCTGTGAAACATCCAGATGCTCTTTTGCGAATCTCAGACGTGCAGCAATGTTTTGTTTGGACAGCAGTGGCTTCTTCTGTGGTGTCCTCCCATGAACACATTCTTGTTTAGTGTTTTACGTAGAGTAGACTCGTCAACAGAGATGTTAGAATGTTCCAGAGATTTCTTTAAGTCTTTAGCTGACACTCTAAGATTCTTCTTAACGTCATTGAGCATTCTGCGTTGTACTCTTGTAGTCATCTTTGCAGGACGACAACTCCTATGGGAGAATAGCAACAGTGCTGAACTTTCTCAATTTATATACAATTTGTCTTACCATGGACTGATGAACATCAAGGCTTTTAGAGATACTTTTGTAACCCTTTCTAGCTTTATTCAAGTCAACAATTCTTAATCTTGGGTCTTCTGAGATCTCTTTTGTTAGAGGCATGGTTCACATCAGGCAATGCTTCTTGTGAATAGCAAACTCACATTTTGTGAGTGTTTTTTTTTTTACGGCTGCTCTAACCAACATCTAACCAACATCTAACCAACATCTCCAATCTCGTCTCAATGATTGTACTCCAGGTTAGCTGACTCCTGACTCCAATTAGCTTTTGGAGAAATCATTAGCTTAGAGGTTCACATACTTTTTTCTAACCTACACTGTGAATGTTTAAACGATGTATTCAATATAGACCAGAAAAATACATTCATTTGTGTGTTATTAGTTTAAGCAGACTGGGTTTGTCTGTTGTTGTGACTTAGATGAAGATCAGATCTCATTTTATGACCAATTTATGCAGAAATCCAGATAATTCCAAAGGGTTCACATACTTTTTCTTGCCACTGTAAGTGGAGTGAAATTAGTTCCAATTAAAGGTAACCACTGACTCACACATCATCTGTTACTGTCTGATGCTCCGTAAAACTCCATTCAAGTGTCCCACCCAATGACACGACTAGCTTCAGTACAACTCACAATCCCTATCCCATAATCTGGAGGTTGAATTGGGCCGTTTATGGGTGATGAGTCACATTTGAGGTTCATATTTTTTGTCGACGTGGGAGCACGATCTAATTTGAGATGCCACACAAGGCAAGGTTTAACCAACCCTGCTGAAATGACATTAAACCAACCCGTTAAACCCTGCCCTGAAACATCATGTATAAATAGAAAGGTTTGTCTCAGTAGTGAAACGTAGTCTGGTTCGAGGTGCGTTCAAAATGGCACCCTATTCAGACCGAGCTCTGGTCAAAAGAACTGAACAAATATAAACGCAGCATGCAACAGTTTCAAATATTTTAGAGTTACAGTTTAAATGAAGAAAATCTGTAATTGAAATGAATTCATTAGGCCATAATCTATGGATTTCACATGACTGGGAATACAGATGACTGTTGGGCACAGATATAGTACTTTAAAAAAAAGAGGTAGAGGCGTAGATCAGTATCTTGTGTCTCATGCAGCGCGACATCTCCTTCGCATAGAGTTGATCAAGCTGTTGATTGTGGCCTGTGGAATGTTGTCCCACTCCTCTTCAATGACTGTGCTTAGTTGCTGGATATTGGTGGGAACTGGAACACGCTTTTTATTTTTTTATTTTACCTTTATTTAACTAGGCAAGTCAGTTAAGAACAAATTCTTATTTTCAATGACGGCCTAGGAACAGCCTGTTCAGGGGCAGAACAACAGATTTGTACCTTGTCAGCTCGGAGATATGAACTTGCAACCTTTCGGTTACTAGTCCAACGCTCTAACCACTAGGCTACCCTGCCGCCCCAGCATGTTGATCCAGAGCATCCCAAACATGCTCAATGGGTGACATGTTTGGTGAGTATGCAGGCCATGGAAGAACTGGGACATTTTCAGCAACCAGGAATTGTGTACAGATCCTAGCGACATGGGGCCGTGCATTACCGTGCTGAAAAATGAGGTGATAGCGGTGGATGAATGGCACGGCAACAGGCCTCAGGATCTTGTCATAGTATCTCTGTGCAGTCAAATTGCCATTGATGAAATGCAATTGTGTCCATTGTCAATAGCTTATGCCTGCCCATACCATAACCCCACCACCACCATGGGGTACTCTGTTCACAACGTTAACATCAGCAAACAGCTCGCCCACACGACGCCATACACACTGTCTGTCATCTGCTTGGTACAGTTGAAACCGGGATTCATCCGTGAAGAGCACACTTCTCCAGTGTGCCAGTGGCCATCGAAGGTGAGCATTTGCCCACTGAAGTCAGTTACGACGCCGAACTGCAGTCAGGTTAAGAATCTGGTGAGGACGACAAGCACGCAGATGACATTTCTTTGTTTGTGCAAACCCACAGTTTCATCAACTGTCCGGGTGGGTGGTCTCAATCATGCAGGTGAAAAAAGCCGGATGTGTAGGTCCTGGGCTGGCGTGGTTACACGTAGTCTGTGGTTGCCAGTTGGACATACTGCCATGTTTTTTTTAAACTAGGTTGGAGGTGGCTTATGGTAGAGAAATTAACATTAATTCTCTGGCAACAGCTCTGGTGGACATTCCTGCAATCAGCATGCCAATTGCACGCTGCCTCAAAACTTGAGACATACAGTGCCTTGCGAAAGTATTCGGCCCCCTTGAACTTTGCGACCTTTTGCCACATTTCAGGCTTCAAACATAAAGATATAAAACTGTATTTTTTTGTGAAGAATCAACAACAAGTGGGACACAATCATGAAGTGGAACTACATTTATTGGATATTTCAAACTTTTTTAACAAATCAAAAACTGAAAATTGGGCGTGCAAAATTATTCAGCCCCCTTAAGTTAATACTTTGTAGCGCCACCTTTTGCTGCGATTACAGCTGTAAGTCGCTTGGGGTATGTCTCTATCAGTTTTTCATATCGAGAGACTGACATTTTTTCCCATTCCTCCTTGCAAAACAGCTCGAGCTCAGTGAGGTTGGATGGAGAGCATTTGTGAACAGCAGTTTTCAGTTCTTTCCACAGATTCTCGATTGGATTCAGGTCTGGACTTTGACTTGGCCATTCTAACACCTGGATATGTTTATTTTTGAACCATTCCATTGTAGATTTTGCTTTATGTTTTGGATCATTGTCTTGGTGGAAGACAAATCTCCGTCCCAGTCTCAGGTCTTTTGCAGACTCCATCAGGTTTTCTTCCAGAATGGTCCTGTATTTGGCTCCATCCATCTTCCCATCAATTTTAACCATCTTCCCTGTCCCTGCTGAAGAAAAGCAGGCCCAAACCATGATGCTGCCACCACCATGTTTGACAGTGGGGATGGTGTGTTCAGGGTGATGAGCTGTGTTGCTTTTACGCCAAACATAACGTTTTGCATTGTTGCCAAAAAGTTCAATTTTGGTTTCATCTGACCAGAGCACCTTCTTCCACATGTTTGGTGTGTCTCCCAGGTGGCTTGTGGCAAACTTTAAACAACACTTTTTATGGATATCTTTAAGAAATGGCTTTCTTCTTGCCACTCTTCCATAAAGGCCAGATTTGTGCAATATACGACTGATTGTTGTCCTATGGACAGAGTCTCCCACCTCAGCTGTAGATCTCTGCAGTTCATCCAGAGTGATCATGGGCCTCTTGGCTCCATCTCTGATCAGTCTTCTCCTTGTATGAGCTGAAAGTTTAGAGGGACGGCCAGGTCTTGGTAGATTTGCAGTGGTCTGATACTCCTTCCATTTCAATATTATCGCTTGCACAGTGCTCCTTGGGATGTTTAAAGCTTGGGAAATCTTTTTGTATCCAAATTCGGCTTTAAACTTCTTCACAACAGTATCTCGGACCTGCCTGGTGTGTTCCTTGTTCTTCATGATGCTCTCTGCGCTTTTGACGGACCTCTGACACTATCACAGTGCAGGTGCATTTATACGGAGACTTGATTACACACAGGTGGATTGTATTTATCATCATTAGTCATTTAGGTCAACATTGGATCATTCAGAGATCCTCACTGAACTTCTGGAGAGAGTTTGCTGCACTGAAAGTAAAGGGGCTGAATAATTTTGCACGCCCAATTTTTCAGTTTTTTATTTGTTAAAAAAGTTTGAAATATCCAATAAATGTCGTTCCACTTCATGATTGTGTCCCACTTGTTGTTGATTCTTCACAAAAAAATACAGTTTTATATCTTTATGTTTGAAGCCTGAAATGTGGCAAAAGGTCACAAAGTTCAAGGGGGCCGAATACTTTCGCAAGGCACTGTATGTGGCATTGTGTTATGACAAAACTGCACATTTTAGAGTGGCCATTCATTGTTCCCAGCACAAGGTGCACCTGTGTAATGATCATGCTGTTTAATTAGGTTCTTGATATGCCATACCTGTCAGATGGATGGATTATCTTGGCAAAGGAGAAATTCTCACTTACAGGGATGCAAACAAATTTGTGCACACAATTTGAGAGAAATACACTTTTTTTGAGTATGGGATCTTTGATTTCAGCTTATGAAACATGGGACCAACACTCGTTTATATTTTTGTTCAGTATACACTATTGTTCAAAAGTTTGGGTCACTTAGAAATGTCCTTGTTTTTGAAAGAAAAGCAAAGTTTTTCTCCATTAAAATAACATCAAATTGATCAGAAATACAGTGTAGACATTGTTAATGTTGTAAATGACTATTGTAGCTGGAAACGGCAGATTTTTTTATGGAATATCTACATAGGCGTCCAGAGGCCCATTATCAGCAACCATCACTCCTGTGTTCCAATGGCACGCTGTGTTAGCTAATCTAAGTTTATCATTTTAAAAGGCTAATTGATCATTAGAAAACACTTTTACAATTATGTTAGCACAGCTGAAAACTGTTGTTCTGATTAAGAAGCAATAAAACTGGCCTTCTTTAGACTAGTTGAGTATCTGGAGCATCAGCATTTGTGGTTTCGATTACAGGCTCAAAATGGCCAGACACAAAGTACTTTCTTCTGAAACTCGTCAGTCCACTCTTGTTCTGAGAAATGAAGGCAATTCCATGGAAGAAATTGCCAAGAAACTAAAGATCTCGTTCAAAGCTGTGTCCCGGAGCCACTCCTGCATTGTCTTGTTCTCTGGAGAGACCTGAAAATAGCTGTGCGCCAACACTTCCGACCTGACAGAGCTTGAGAGGATCTGCAGTGAAGAACGAGAGAAACTCCCCAAATACCAAGCTTGTAGCGTCGTACCCAAAAAGACTTGAGGCTGTAATCACTGCCAAAGCTGCTTCAACAAAGTACTGAGTAAAGAGACTGAATATCTTTGAAAAATGTGACATTTCAGATTTGAAAAAAAAACTGTATTTGGTTTGTCATGATGGGGTCATGATGTGTTGACTGATGAAAACTATTTAAGTCATTTTAAAATAAGGCTGTAACAAAACAATGTGGGACACTCAAGGGGTCTGAATACTTTCCGAATGCACTGTAAATCATTTAAAAGTCCTTATATTAAGCAAAGCAGTCGGAACCAGTTTCTTGTTTTTAAAATGTATGGTAGCCAGGGGCAAACTCCAACACTCAGACATAATTTACAATGGAAGCATTTGTATTTAGTGAGCCTGCCAGATCCGAGGCAGTAGGGATGATCACGTGTTCTCTTGATAAGTGCGTGAATTTGACCATTTTCCTGTCCTGCTAAGCATTCAAAATGTAACAAGTACTTTTTGTTGTCAGGGAAAATTGTTGTCTCACCAAACAGGGGAGGTTAGCATTTCAAGGAGTATAATCTTTGACCCTCTGTAACTTTCATGTTCATCATTATTCAGTATTATCCGTTATCATGGCAGCATCCACATTAATGTAGAATGATGTAGTCACAAGCTTGATGTAGTCACAAGCTTGATGTAGTCACAAGTTGATGTAGTCACAAGCTTGATGCAGTCACAAGTTGATGTAGTCACAAGTTGATGCAGTCACAAGCTTGATGTAGTCACAAGCTTGATGCAGTCACAAGTTGATGCAGTCACAAGTTGATGCAGTCACAAGTTGATGCAGTCACAAGTTGATGCAGTCACAAGCTTGATGCAGTCACAAGTTGATGCAGTCACAAGTTGATGCAGTCACAAGCTTGATGTAGTCACAAGTTGATGTAGTCACAAGCTTGATGTAGTCACAAGTTGATGTAGTCACAAGCTTGATGCAGTCACAAGTTGATGTAGTCACAAGTTGATGCAGTCACAAGCTTGATGTAGTCACAAGCTTGATGCAGTCACAAGTTGATGCAGTCACAAGTTGATGCAGTCACAAGCTTGATGCAGTCACAAGTTGATGCAGTCACAAGCTTGATGCAGTCACAAGTT
This sequence comes from Oncorhynchus clarkii lewisi, assembly GCF_045791955.1. NCBI lineage: Eukaryota > Metazoa > Chordata > Actinopteri > Salmoniformes > Salmonidae > Oncorhynchus > Oncorhynchus clarkii. The sequence continues at coordinate 65,153,287 of NC_092166.1, forward strand.
GATGCAGTCACAAGTTGATGTAGTCACAAGCTTGATGCAGTCACAAGTTGATGCAGTCACAAGTTGATGCAGTCACAAGTTGATGCAGTCACAAGCTTGATGCAGTCACAAGTTGATGCAGTCACAAGTTGATGCAGTCACAAGCTTGATGCAGTCACAAGTTGATGCAGTCACAAGTTGATGTAGTCACAAGCTTGATGTAGTCACAAGTTGATGCAGTCACAAGTTGATGCAGTCACAAGTTGATGTAGTCACAAGCTTGATGTAGTCACAAGTTGATGCAGTCACAAGTTGATGCAGTCACAAGCTTGATGTAGTCACAAGCTTGATGTAGTCACAAGCTTGATGCAGTCACAAGTTGATGCAGTCACAAGCTTGATGTAGTCACAAGTTGATGTAGTCACAAGTTGATGCAGTCACAAGCTTGATGTAGTCACAAGTTGATGCAGTCACAAGTTGATGCAGTCACAAGCTTGATGTAGTCACAAGTTGATGCAGTCACAAGCTTGATGTAGTCACAAGTTGATGCAGTCACAAGCTTGATGTAGTCACAAGTTGATGCAGTCACAAGCTTGATGTAGTCACAAGTTGATGCAGTCACAAGCTTGATGTAGTCACAAGTTGATGCAGTCACAAGCTTGATGTAGTCACAAGTTGATGCAGTCACAAGCTTGATGTAGTCACAAGTTGATGCAGTCACAAGCTTGATGTAGTCACAAGTTGATGCAGTCACAAGCTTGATGTAGTCACAAGTTGATGCAGTCACAAGCTTGATGTAGTCACAAGTTGATGCAGTCACAAGCTTGATGTAGTCACAAGTTGATGCAGTCACAAGTTGATGCAGTCACAAGCTTGATGTAGTCACAAGTTGATGCAGTCACAAGCTTGATGTAGTCACAAGTTGATGCAGTCACAAGCTTGATGTAGTCACAAGTTGATGCAGTCACAAGCTTGATGTAGTCACAAGTTGATGCAGTCACAAGTTGATGCAGTCACAAGTTGATGCAGTCACAAGTTGATGCAGTCACAAGCTTGATGTAGTCACAAGTTGATGTAGTCACAAGTTGATGCAGTCACAAGTTGATGTAGTCACAAGCTTGATGTAGTCACAAGTTGATGCAGTCACAAGTTGATGCAGTCACAAGTTGATGCAGTCACAAGCTTGATGTAGTCATTGCTCGGAATATGGGACCAATACTAAGCGTTTTACTACTGTATTTATACACATCTTTATGGGTGTCAATAACTTTGACCACTTCCTTTTTCAGATAAAAAAAGAATACTTGTTAATCCAAATCTCTTTCTCTGAGAAATGTATTAGTATAAAATAGGGAGATGAGGATAGGGAGATGAGAGAGAGGAGGATAGGGAGATAAGAGAGAGGAGGATAGGGAGATAAAAGAGAAGGTGGAATAGAACCAGGGAGAAAGAGAGAGGCGGATAGGGAGAAAGAGAGAGGAGGATAGGGAGATAAGAGAGAAGGTGGAATAGAACCAGGGAGAAAGAGAGAGGAGGATAGGGAGATAAGAGAGAGGAGGATAGGGAGATAAGAGAGAGGAGGAAAGGGAGATAAGAGAGAGGAGGATAGGCAGATAAGAGAGGAGGATAGGGAGATGAGAGAGGAGGATAGGGAGATAAGAGAGGAGGATAGGGAGATAAAAGAGAAGGTGGAATAGAACCAGGGAGAAAGAGAGACGAGGATAGGGAGATAAGAGAGAGGAGGATAGGGAGATAAGAGAGAAGGTGGAATAGAACCAGGGAGAAAGAGAGAGGAGGATCGGGAGATAAGAGAGAAGGTGGAATAGAACCAGGGAGAAAGAGAGAGGAGGATAGGGAGAAAGAGAGAGGAGGATAGGGAGATAAGAGAGAAGGTGGAATAGAACCAGGGAGAAAGAGAGACAAGGATAGGGAGATAAGAGAGAGGAGGATAGGGAGATAAGAGAGAAGGTGGAATAGAACCAGGGAGAAAGAGAGAGGAGGATTGGGAGATAAGAGAGAAGGTGGAATAGAACCAGGGAGAAAGAGAGAGGAGGATAGGGAGAAAGAGAGAGGAGGATAGGGAGATAAGAGAGAAGGTGGAATAGAACCAGGGAGAAAGAGAGAGCCAGACGCACACATAGAGAAGGCAGTAAAGGAGGATCCCAAACCTCAGCGCAGTCTGCAGAGATCCTTGTATTATTATGTAAGTATAGAAAAGGACATTGTAAAGCTCTCTGGTTGACTTTACAAGAACCCAAACCTTTCATTGTGTTATAATACACACAGCAATATAACAGGACCCGTAGGGGAGAGGATACACTGTGGATATTACAACCAAAAACGGACCTTGTTAAACATTTACAGGCACCGTCTGGGACACTTTATTGGGGGAAAAAACAAGTTTATCAGAGAAGAAAACATTTATTATAAACGACACCCTCAACATTGGCAGTCCACAAACAACCGTTCACACATTCCAACAATGTGGATAAACTGCTTTGGTAAGAGTCACCGGAGAGAAACACAAAGTGAGAAGGAAGGGGAAAACACGAGGGAGATTTTAAGATGGGACTTTTCCTACGTATTGGATCAGTGAGGTTGGTAAAGAGAAAATATTTTTATATTAGAGGAAGGGGGCAGTGCTTTCTGCCAAGATGAAGGGATGGAGGAGGACTGGAAAAGGGGAGTCAAGTAGTGAGAGAGAAATAGAGACAGAGAGAGAGAGGGAGAGAAGGAGGGAGGAGAAAAAGAGAGAAATAAAGAGAATAGACGTCCCTTTTAAATGAATTATACAAATAGAACTGAGTGTAGCTATAGAACAGAACAATATATACTGTACATATAATAGATATAGAACTACAAGAAATAGAACTCCACCAAATATGGTGCAGAATACCAGAAGGATCCAGCAGAGAGAGGTCTGGTGGCAGTTATAGTGTTGGGATAAGTGCCACTCTGCTACTCTCTTCCTGAATGACTGTCACATATTTTCCTACAGGGGAACCGAAGCCCACAGAACCAGCCACAGAGCCTCACCATACACTCCCTCCCACGTCAAAACACATCCATAAATGAAATAATGGCCTGTGAGGACTTACTTACAAAGGAAGTTCAAGAGCCAATTTAGACTCTAAAATGTAAAAATAGTCACAGCCCAAGCCACCACACTTCCTCTATGGTAAAACCACTATCAAGTGATCATAGCTGGAGCAGTATTAGCACTTTGTTGATCTGATGTGATGTTTTCATGGTAAAGCCAAGTAGTCCGTTTCGATTTATGGTTGGCCAACTAGTTTGTTTGGATCGGTGTTTTGAAAGTGTGACAGAGTTAATGTTTTGCAGCGAGAGACTACAAGTGGCAGCCATCTTGACGATGATGTAAGATGTCTACTGTGTGGGAGGGAGAAGAAGGGGGTAGGGCAGAAGGTCAATATAAAGTCCTATTTCTGGCACTGTTTTATGATTTCATCACTGGCTCATTACTGTGACTGATGAGCGAGACACTCCCCCAGACACGAGTTCCTGCTTGGACAAGAGCTTCAATTCCAAAGCTCATATTTGAATAAGCCATTAGACAAACACGGTAACTATTCCCCCCCCCCCATTGAAAAAGGAACAAGACTGTCCGTCCCTACGACATGGAGTTAAATCCATGCGTTTCACAAGCTGTTTTCCTCCAGATTGGCCAAACAAAGCTGAAGTACACTAGTCATTTATTTTTTTGCAACAGCAAATCATAAACCTTCTTTGTCGGGGCTGGTTACCATATGCTATTTTCTTTATCCTTTCATTTTACACAGCTCACAACCTACATTACTAAACTCTATGGAGAAACACGCGCGCGCACTCACAACATTTTATAAATGATAAGCCACCAGTTTCCAGGCCCGGCGTAATCATTTCCTTCATTGGTGTTCCACACAAAACAGCTGTGACGACTGCCTACCACTTGGACAACACAGTCACATTCCCACGCATAGCCTATTCATTACGGTCCATAAACTGTCATGGTAAGTGTGTCCTTATGCATTTATATAGGAACACTTCTGGCTGCTTTGTGTTCAGATGTGTAGGTTTTTTTAATGTTCTGAAGCCCTGAAACTTACTGCATTATGTTAACACATTAGAATGGTCTTCTTTGACCATCAGAGTAGGGCAGAGAAAACACTGACCTGGGCCTGTATCTGGGTTGGCACCGTGAAGAGAGAGTTATGAATGATATTCAACGTCTAACTAATACATACAGAGTCCAAGAAGAAAGTCTTTATCAACCCTGGTGGACTGTAGGAGAGGTGAAACTGGAGAACTAATCGTGTTGGAACAGGGATGTGACACGTTGCTTTGCACTGAGGACAGTTACATCGTTTGTTTTGACTATCCAACCAAGAAAGGAAAGGGGAGGAAAGAGGGGGAGGAGGAGGGAGGAAGGGAGGGGCTGGTCAATCGGGTGAGCAATCCACATCTCCCATCGCTAGATCAGGGAGTTAAAAATCCCTTTTGAGAGTGAGGGAAGGAGTTAAAGATACTCATTTAAAGCTTATGGCTGTGAGCAGATGTATCTTTAAGCCCCATTATGCTGTCTATTGTTAAGAATGCTATTTTCTGATGATTATTCCCTATTGGAATATGACCTTTAGGTACCCTCTTTAATGCCAGAGGTCAAGACAAAGCAGGTCTTAGTAACTGGTACCTGGGCACTTGAGCCATAAAATTGGCCATGGGTGTTCTTAAGCGATTAATATGTTTAAAATGTATAGTCTACTCAACCCTACGGTCTTAGTCTTGATTTAATGCCTTGCACCAGGCACGGAAGGGTGAAACATCGAACAGATAAGGCAAGAGTATTTAGGTCTGCCCTCCCCTCTGGAGGGGGAGAGATTTTCTGCAAACCTCTTAGCGGAACGTGTCTCTCTTGCCATATGCATATGTCTGTCTATGTCTGTCTATGTCTGTCTATGTCTGTCTCTGTCTGTCTATGTCTGTCTATGTCTGTCTATGTCTGTCTCTGTCTGTCTCTGTCTGTCTCTGTCTGTCTATGTCTGTCTATGTCTGTCTCTGTCTGTCTATGTCTGTCTATGTCTGTCTCTGTCTGTCTATGTCTGTCTATGTCTGTCTCTGTCTGTCTATGTCTGTCTCTGTCTGTCTATGTCTGTCTCGGTCTGTCTATGTCTGTCTCTGTCTGTCTATGTCTGTCTCTGTCTGTCTATGTCTGTCTATGTCTGTCTATGTCTGTCTCTGTCTGTCTATGTCTGTCTCTGTCTGTCTATGTCTGTCTCTGTCTGTCTATGTCTGTCTATGTCTGTCTATGTCTGTCTATGTCTGTCTCTGTCTGTCTCTGTCTGTCTATGTCTGTCTATGTCTGTCTCTGTCTGTCTATGTCTGTCTCTGTCTGTCTATGTCTGTCTATGTCTGTCTCTGTCTGTCTATGTCTGTCTATGTCTGTCTATGTCTGTTAAACCTTTATAGAAGTTGTTCACCTTATATTTTGCATCTAGCATTTCTCCACACCTTGACCAGGTTTTCAATTCCTAACAATATGGGGACTTTAGAATGCTGACTGGCAGCCGTCCACAATGATACATACAATGATACATACACAAATACATACAATGATACATACAATGATACATACACAAAGATACATACAAAAATACATACAATGATACATACAAAAATACATACACAAAGATACATAAAGATACATACAAAGATACATACAATAATACATACAAAAATACATACAATGATACATACAATGATACATACAAAAATACATCTACAAAGATACATACAATGATACATACAATGATACATACAATGATACATACAATGATACATACAAAAATACATACACAATGATACATACAATGATACATACAAAAATACATACACAAAGATACATACAATGATACATACAAAAATACATACACAAAGATACATACAATGATACATACAAAAATACATACACAAAGATACATACAATGATACATACAAAAATACATACAATGATACATACAATGATACATACAAAAATACATACAATGATACATACAAAAATACATACACAAAGATACATACAATGATACATACAATGATACATACAATGATACATACAAAAATACATACACAAAGATACATACAATGATACATACAAAAATACATACACAAAGATACATACAATGATACATACAAAAATACATACACAAAGATACATACAATGATACATACAATGATACATACAATGATACATACAAAAATACATACACAAAGATACATACAAAGATACATACAATGATACATACAATGATACATACAATGATACATACAAAAATACATACACAAAGATACATACAATGATACATACAAAAATACATACACAAAGATACATACAATGATACATACAATGATACATACAATGATACATACAAAAATACATACACAAAGATACATACAAAGATACATACAATGATACATACAATGATACATACAATGATACATACAAAAATACATACACAAAGATACATACAATGATACATACAAAAATACATACACAAAGATACATACAATGATACATACAAAAATACATACACAAAGATACATACAATGATACATACAATGATACATACAATGATACATACAAAAATACATACACAAAGATACATACAATGATACATACAATGATACATACAAAAATACATACACAAAGATACATACAATGATACATACAAAAATACATACACAAAGATACATACAATGATACATACAAAAATACATACACAAAGATACATACAATGATACATACAATGATACATACAATGATACATACAATGATACATACAAAAATACATACACAAAGATACATACAATGATACATACAATGATACATACAAAAATACATACAATGATACATACAATGATACATACAAAAATACATACACAATGATACATACAAAAATACATACACAAAGATACATACAATGATACATACAAAGATACATACAATGATACATACAAAAATACATACACAAAGATACATACAATGATACATACAATGATACATACACAAAGATACATACAATGATACATACAATGATACATACAATGATACATACAAAAATACATACACAAAGATACATACAATGATACATACAATGATACATACAAAAATACATACACAAAGATACATACAATGATACATACAAAAATACATACACAAAGATACATACAATGATACATACAAAAATACATACACAAAGATACATACAATGATACATACAATGATACATACAATGATACATACAAAAATACATACACAAAGATACATACAATGATACATACAATGATACATACAATGATACATACAAAAATACATACACAAAGATACATACAATGATACATACAATGATACATACAATGATACATACACAAAGATACATACAATGATACATACAATGATACATACAATGATACATACAAAAATACATACACAAAGATACATACAATGATACATACAATGATACATACAAAAATACATACACAAAGATACATACAATGATACATACAAAAATACATACACAAAGATACATACAATGATACATACAAAAATACATACACAAAGATACATACAATGATACATACAATGATACATACAAAAATACATACACAAAGATACATACAATGATACATACAAAAATACATACACAAAGATACATACAATGATACATACAAAAATACATACACAATGATACATACAATGATACATACAATGATACATACAATGATACATACAAAAATACATACAATGATACATACAAAAATACATACAATGATACATACAAAAATACATACACAAAGATACATACAATGATACATACAATGATACATACAAAGATACATACACAAAAATACATACACAAAAATACATATACAAAGATACATACAATGATACATACAAAGATACATACAATGATACATACAAAAATACATACACAAAGATACATACAATGATACATACAATGATACATACAATGATACATACACAAAGATACATACAAAGATACATACAATGATACATACACACACATACATACAACAGCAATGCAGATTGTCCTGTTCTTTATTCCTCAAATAAATATGCATCACAATATGCATACAGGCCGACACCCCAACATTATGTTTCAGATTAATTTCTTTATCGAGCTCCTAAGGAAAAGACTAAAGCCACCGTGCAGCATTATACAGATGTAGATGTTTTTCAATTATTCTGCAGCAAAACATGAACACAACATTGTGTTTTTAGAATCGGATCACTTAGCTTCGGAAAAGACCAAAGCTGCCATGTACAGCAGCAAATAGATTTAACGGTTGTCAAATAATGATGCATCACAACATGCATAGAGACCTATACAACACAACATTTCATATCAGATCACTTAGCTTACAGCTGCTAAGCAAAAACGCCAATTAGTCCAACTGTCCATCTGGTGAGAGGAGATATAAGGAGAAAAAAACGTGACACTGGCCCTGCGGTGTCATAATTAAACCTGACAGTCAAGACTTTTTGGGACTGTCAACGTGGTATTTCACCCCCTGCTTCATTATCTATGAATGATTCTCCTGAGGGGCTTTTCTCCGACACCAACTACAGGTTATAAAACAGAGAGGGAGAGAGGGGTGTAGAGTTTTACAGGTTCAGGTTGTTAACTGACAGATAGACCGTCTGTGTTGCTGTAGACAGACGACGTGCAGGAAACGAGGCTAAACCTACACCTATAAATGAGGTCCAGAGTGTTGGAGAAGAGAAACGACGGTGCGTCCCAAAATTAGGCAGAGTTACACAGCTGTTGCACGTCTACTACCCAGGTATGTCAGGATGAAAGGAGTATTCACGGTTTCCCATGAAGTAGTTTGAGCCATTGAGCAGCCCCTGAGTACACAGACAGGTAGATAGCTAGGCCAGCACTATGGAGGGACGGAGCGGCCCTCTCCACGAGACGAGACAAGGTGACAGTTGATATCAACTGACACAGTCACACAATGAGCTACCGCTGAAATGACTCTTTCTCTCTCCAGAGGGGAACAGAGAGGGACGAGGTCGGAGGAGGAGGGGAGGAGGAGGAGTTGTGTACATTAGTGTCATGAAAACTGAGTGATTAACCTTCTCTGTCTTCCCAGAGACAATGAGAGAGTTTATCAGAGCCTGCCTTAATGTGATGAGCCATAAACATTATGCCTCTGAGACAACACAGAAATGGCAGGAGTGGAGTCACACACCAACAGTACACGCACGGGCACGCGCGCACAGACAAACACACACAAAACTTTTGCTATACAGATTCTGTACTAACCTGTCACCTTTCCTTTCCTAACCACAAAAACAAAGTGTTATCATTCCTTTAACAGTGGAAATTCTAACTGATAATAATAAACCTGCTGGGAGGTTTATAGCTTTTTGGAGAAATGTTTCTAAGGCCTAAACACAGACAGCGTGGAAGCTGTGAGTAATGCACGGATGGCAGAGCTAGCTAGCTATCACTGAATGTAACACAGAATGCCTCTGTTTGCTCCCTAAACTAAAAATAAAGTGACAGTTAGGAACACAGCATGTCCAGAATCATCAAGGGTGTGGTGAGGAGACACACTGGGCCGAGAAGTGTCCATCTATAACGATGAGACTCAGCGACGCCAGACAATGCTGAGCAGAGGAGAGAGGAGAGGCGCAGAGGCACGGCATGGAGGACATGTCAAATGCTGTCTTATTGTAAACAACCCCCAAAATTTAAGCTAAATGAATTCGGCAAAAGAAAATCGAACAACGTTCAATAGCACTGTTGTTTGTTCAACACATTGTATAGCGATTAACCTAATTCACAAAGACAGTATTGTGCCATTGTACAATAACCCATATTGACCGTTCGCATTGGCTAGTAGGGCACTATGCATTAGCTAGCCTATATACAGCCTATATACAGCATCACAGGGCTGCTAGTCAGATCACCGTAGGTCTGAGAGTAGGAGGAGGTCGGTTTAAACACAGCCTCAGGGCTAAACACGTGTGGACCATCTGACTGTACAGGGAACCACATCAAATCAAGTACAATGTTATTTGTCACATACGCCGAATACAACAGGTGTATCTTACCGTGAAATGTTTACTTACAAGTCCTTAACCAACAACGCAGTTCAAAAAATAGAGTTAAGAAAATATTTACTTTTATTACATTTTTTATTTTATTTTATATAGTAACACAATAAAATAACAACAACGAGGCAATATACAGAGGGTACTGGTACCGAGTCACATTTGTGTCAATGTGTGTGTACTTGTGTGTTGGTGTAAAGGACATTGCGCTGCTTGCTTAGAGAGTATCACGCCAACTCAGGACCTCTGCCTTGCTAGGACACGTGACCAACCTACTGAAAAGTCTTACCAGTCAGCGCCACTGGAAAAGCTAACTATACACTGGTGAAAGTGGGGACACTTCAGGCTGAGGAGTGAGTTTCACACATCTCCATGTGCTACATTTGCAAGCGTGTTATCCTTTCACAATGCCTCCCGTTCATTAGGCTTTCATAAACATATTATAATTACTTCAACACAAACCCTGCTGAACTCAATGCCCAGAGGACCCAATTATTACAACAGAGAAATTGTCAAAACATTAGGGGGTAATTTGCTAAATCAGTGTTGGGCTCAAAGTGCTGTTGTATCATGTGATCACACTGGGATCTTGACTAATGAATTATTCCCTCTCTGACTCACTTCATATCTGCTCCCATTAGGGACACTGGCAACTGGTACTAAGACGCCGATCTAAGGTATGTTTCCTCCTAATGGTTAAATTATCGTAGGGTGAAGATAAGCTGATCCTAGATCTGTGCTCGGGCTTGGAAGAGTGTGACATTTTAGTTATTTTACCAGGCAGGTCAATTAAGAACACGTTAATATGTACAATGACAGCCTGGGCTAGGTATCCCCATGTAACAATCACTGCCCTGTGTCATAAGATGACTTTAATCACCACAGCTTTTACCAGATGCTCTCATCCAGAAGTGAGTGCATACAGTTTCATACTGATCTGCCGTGGGAATCAAACCCACAATCCTGGCATCGCAAGCGCTATGCTCTTCCAACTGAGCCACATGGGCTCAGATAACCTTACTCTAATCAGTATTTGTTCACCATAAAACTAAATCTGACCCTGAACCTGTGGTTTAGAGGTTAAAAATCTACTACAGTATCAACCGTTCCTAGCCTGAAACTGTGTCATTCTTGACATCATAATGTTTGATGTTTCCCCTCATTTTAAATCTGTCTCATATTCATCTCCTCTCAACCAGTTGTCCTGAGGCCAGTCAAAGCCAAATCACAATCAGGATTGTAGGTGAAAATTCACGACTGGGTGATTTTCCAGTATCTATACTGCTCTCCCAGAAGTAGTGAGCAGACTCAACATAGGGTTCATTAATAGACATGTGTAAGCAGAATAAAGGCTGGTCTCAGGGGAATGGACAGAGCTGGATCAACATAGAGTTAACCATTGGACATGTAAAAACAGAACGGAAGCAGAATCCATGGGAGTGTACAGACTGGGTCAACATGGAGTTAATCACTAGACATGTAAAACAGAACGGAAGCAGAATCCATGGGAGTGTACAGACTGGGTCAACATGGAGTTAATCACTAGACATGTAAAAACAGAACGGAAGCAGAATCCATGGGAGTGTACAGACTGGGTCAACATGGAGTTAATCACTAGACATGTAAAAACAGAACGGAAGCAGAATCCATGGGAGTGTACAGACTGGGTCAACATGGAGTTAATCACTAGACATGTAAAACAGAACGGAAGCAGAATCCATGGGAGTGTACAGACTGGGTCAACATGGAGTTAATCACTAGACATGTAAAACAGAACGGAAGCAGAATCCATGGGAGTGTACAGACTGGGTCAACATGGAGTTAATCACTAGATATGTAAAAACAGAACTTAAGCAGAAAATGTGTACCTTAATTAATATAGGCACCAAAGCCATGTATCTGTAATAAAAACATGTGTTTGTACTAATCAAGTATTATTAGATAAGCACTTATATTGCAATAAATGTATTCTTTTTTTGTATTAATATTATGGTGCCGCCACCAGTATAATCTAAACTGAGCAGATGTGGGCTTTAACAAGCAAGACTTGAGATAGAAAGATAATGGTGGCGAGAGACCAAGGGGTGTTAATCATCTACATAGAGGGGAGTGACCATGTGTGTTATGTGAAGGTGGAAACCTATAAAGCCTGAGGTCTGTAACAAGAAAATTCACTTGTTCCATGGAATTGCTCGGCTTCTGTTACTTTTGTAATAAAGTCTATTTGAATTTACAAGCTCCGGTATCTGAGAAATATTTAAATCAATATTTCCACGACAGGATCAGAAGATATTGTAATTACAGTGATATTGTATTAGGTAAAACAGAGAATAGAGCGAGAGAAAGAAGGCGTGCGGGAGAGAGAGAGAGAGAGGGGGAGAGAGAAGAGAGAGAGGTGGGGTGTTATGTGATGAGAATGTGAAATACTGTTTATATCGTATTAGAGACTAAAAGAGAGGAGGATATGTGAGAATGTGTTAGTTTGAAACGTCTCTCTGAGGCTGACGAAACATAATGACAAGAGACAAGAGAAGAGAGCAATTTCTATATTGTCTCACTGTTATGCTCGTTGTATTGTCACATGGCTGCATTGTTCTCTGAGAGAAGCCAAGTGGCCATCAAAGTGAATGAAAAACACTCATTCTGCTCTGACACGTCTTATTCCGTTCAGACATTTTCATCTCAATACAGTACATTGCTTGGAGCGCTGATGCTATTTGATAAAACATTGTTTCACATCCTGCCCATTTTTAGGAAATGTTTAAATATTTAATGAGTTACAGGCCTACACAGACAACTTCAGGGAGTTATTTATTTTGTGCTGTCGATATGTTGACTAAAACAGTGAAAAATATTGCACTGGCTCTACTCTCAAACTGTCTATCAATCACCTATACAGTCATGGATTGCACAGGCAGCTGGTGGCCCCTTAATTGGGGAGGACGGGCACATAGTAATGTCTGGAATGGATTTGCATCGACACATCAAACAGATGGCTTCCATGTGTTTGATACAATTCCATTAACTTCATTCCAGTCTTTATTTTGAACACTCCTCTCTTACCCAGCTCCTGTGGGTGATTGATACTATACAGACTATACAATTAGTCTCCATAGAAAGCGACAGGGCATATTTGTTTGATTTGTGTGCACTGTATGACTCAGTGGCGGTGATTGACAAGCAATACAATTAACGGGGAATGCCGGAACAGAAGCCATCATTATATCAACACCCAACCCTGCCTCCCATTTGATCTCATCAGCTAACTAACGATGTCTGTGTACTCAGGGGCTAATTTGGCTGTATGTATGACGATCACGTCTTCTCCATTCACACAAACAGATGAGACGGAGAAACAGACTGGCTGTCAGAAGAATGATCGTTACAGAGTCAGTGTTTACGCCCGACCTACCACTCTGTACCCCCAAACAGCCTGGAATCAGGCTGGAATCATGGTGAAATGGAGGATATCAGTTAGGATTCCAGGCTAACCAACAGAGCCAGTGGACTAGACTGTACCGTGGGTGTCTCTACCTCATTGTGCAACTAAATAGGATGGATAGATCATTTGTAACTCATCCAACATGACAAGGCCGATGTCAAGAGGTGAATCATCAGACTTATAGGTCTTATTCACACAGCCACATTGTGACGCCTGATGCCTGGGTTGGGCAATGCTTTAGGGAAGCTGACTGACTTGACTTATGCCCCAAATTGCCTACATATTTGTGAACTCTTCACAAAACGCAAGGCTTCAGGATGCAATAACCTTACAGTAAAGACTCCATAATGGACCATAATGGAAGTACATACAGTAACGTCTCTAAAAGCACAACTCTCCACAGCACAGAACATTGAGACCAGCATCAACAGCACCCCTATCGAGAGAGAGACAGAGAGACAGAGAGAGAGAGAGAGAGAGAGAGAGAGAGACAGAGAGAGAGAGAGAGAGAGACAGAGAGAGAGAGAGAGAGACAGACAGAGAGAGAGAGAGACAGAGAGACAGAGAGACAGAGAGAGACAGAGAGAGAGAGAGAGAGAGAGAGAGAGACAGAGAGAGACAGAGAGAGACAGAGAGACAGAGAGAGACAGAGAGAGAGAGAGACAGAGAGACAGAGAGAGACAGAGAGAGAGAGAGAGAGAGAGACAGAGAGAGACAGAGAGAGAACTAAGCCATCACTTACAGAGACATGAACCTGGAGAGTCCCCTAAGCAAGCTGGTCCTGGGGCTCTGTTCACAAACAGAGCCGCAGGACAGCAACACAATTAGACCCAACCAAATCATGAGAAAACAAAAAGCTAATTACTTGACACATTGGAAAGAATTAACAAAAAAACTGAGAATTTGGCTTATTTGGCCCTAAACAGAAAGTACAACCTGGCAGAATACCTGACCGCTATTCCTTGACCAAACT